>NC_143020.1:90678526-90832757 GCF_055824585.1 Amblyomma mixtum
GAGCTGATGGAAGCGTTCTTTATCCGAAAAACCGGATAGCGGTGCGTGAGTGATCCTTCAGTGGCCTTGTCAGAATTGGAAATTAGGTACTTAAATAACCGGGTGCACACGCGCGATGCTTCTGTTTAGATTATCTTGCACGCTTGCACGTAATCTGTTATGACGTACGCAGTCGTGGGTGGTTTTTGTATATATTGTGTTCTGTCCTATCTAATAAACCCTAGTTGCGAGTCAGCGCTTGTAGTGTCTCCCCTGTTTTCTGTGTTTTCTGTCTAAGTTTGCGCTGTTTTTTCCACCATGACGCAGGATAATGAAGCCCTGATCAGCGCTTAAAAATTCGTTTCTACTCCTACAATACTATTGAAGAAGCGTAGCTTGTTGGGCCAGTTGGTGCATGGTATGAGAAAACCAGCGAAAAGGACGCATTCACAAGGAGGAGAAGTACACAGTAGAACGCTGGAAGCGTTGTCCTGTGTACTTCTCCACAGCGTTGTCCTGTGTACTTCTCCTCTTTGTGAATGCGTTCTTTTCGCTGGTTTTCTCATACTCTTACAATACATATCAGATAAAATTACAAAAGAAGTCACACGCATCTATTGGTCTTAGAAACCGCCGAAATATGTCGGGCGCTCGAGTTCTTTGCAAGCCACTGGACTTAGCAGCAAAGGGGAACGCGAACATACGAACCTCTATTCGCTGATTCGCTTCTATGCGCAGCGACGCTAGTGCCGAGTACCTGGTCGGGGGAAATTTTGTACCCATTAGAAATCCGGTGGTACCCGGCGGCATCGGGGTTCGAACGCGAGGAGAATGCGAGGAGGATGCTCTAGCACAAGGCCACCGCTTCGGCCAAGGAGATAAGTCGGCTGGGTGACGTAACCACTCGCATACATTTAGGGCAAACAGCTTCTGTTGGTGTGTCGTGCATGGTCAAAACGAAATAATTAGGACAGAGAATCCCGCCTGTCTGAAGACGGCCAAAATAGGCCCAGGTGTGTGTTGCCTCCGGTCACTCGAGCTCCGATCGGATGATGCAACAGCTTTTCAAGGTCGCCACACAAAGACATGAAAATCGCTCTATCCGTACCCACTACTACGCGCCACGTGTGTTTCGTTCGATGAATTCGCTCCTCGCCGTCAGCGCCCGCGTCGTGATTTCAGCGCGGGCTCCGAACCCGACACCTCCGCTGCCGCTCTAGGACTCGGGTGGACCTTCATGGAAGCCCTCGTTGACGTGGCTCACGGTGTTGTGCACTTCGGGCGGCTTCTAGGACGAAGATGTGGCCGCAGCGGCCTGAGTACCATCGTCCTGCGAAGACATCGAGGCCGGCGGCGCGCCGTGCGGCTTGGCCAGGCTTACGGGCGTCGCGTAGTACGGCTCCTTCACCGCCGTCAGCGGTATGTAGCTCAGGTCTTCGTTGGGGTCGGCGCCCGGACTCCCGAGCACCTTGATCTCCGGCACGTCCAGGTCGTGGTTGTCCAGACACTGTGTGGCCGAGCCGGAGCCACCGCGCACGTCATCGTCGCAGTCCCTGTAGTTGAGCACTGGGTTGAGGTGGCTGATGGTGGAGTTAGCGTTGATCATGCCGTAGTCCTTGGCATTCGAGCAGAAGCGCTTGAACGCCACGCACAGCCCGATGAGCGATATACTGATGCCCACGAAGAGCACGATGCCTAGGATGATTCTGAAGATCATGGCGTCGGCTGCTTGTGCTATAGCGCTGCGGTCAACAGGAGGTATGGTGTACCTTATCTTGCAAGGGTAGAACGGATTCGATTCCATGCGCAGTTACACTAGTGGTGCCCCCATGTTTAGCACCCGGGCACCACTTCCCCACTTGCCTTTCTGAGTTCGATTTCCGGTTCCTTCTGGGATCTCCCCGTTAGTGCTGGTCGATGCGTCTCAGTAACGATGCGAAGCGTCGCAGCCGTATAAACACAGGTCCAATCGTTTGCTCCTTTTGAAGAAAGACGATAGCCACTACAGCTTCACTGTGGAACAAGATTACATGCAATCAGATTTAACAGCGCGTTTCCCTCGCGAACTAAAGTATGACTGTTATCAGACGCCTCCACTTCCTTGGGCAATCGAAATGCTTGAAAACGCTTGGTACTGTGGGTTTATTTGTTTATAGCGTGTGCGTAAAAGTGCCAAATATTGGTTGATGTTCGCTTGAGTCTAACGCCATTACTATAGGCTTCTTATACGAAAAACCAGAAGCAAAGCGCAATACAGAGTAAAACCTCGGCTTACTTGTTATCGGTGGAGAAAGGGCCCGAGGAGCAGTAGTGCCTTCGTTGCTGCCTCCGCGGATGCTTGTTCAACCGCTGCTCCTCCAAAACCACTTTTAAGGTGAGAGCCTTTAATGCCTCACATACTGTCGTTAGCAGACGCGTCGGCAGGAATGTCGACAGACGCGTCGGCAGGAGTGTCGACAGACGCGTCGGCAGGAGTGTTGTCAGACGCGTCGGCAGGAATGTCGACAGACGCGTCGGCAGCCGTGTCGACAGACGCATCGGCAGATTTGTCCGCCTTTCGGCGTCACTGCTTAAAAAGAAACTGCGCCGAGGGTGGGAATCGAACCAGGGTCTTTGGCATTTGAAGAGGAGACGCTACCACTCCGCCACGAAGGCTCAATGTTCCAGCATGAATAAAGGCGCATCTAGTGAATGCATAGGTTTCATAAATAAAAGAAAGGAATAAAGTGAAGGAAAGGGAAATAAAATAAGAAAATAAGCAAAAATAAAAGCAAAATAAAATAGGATATGAAAATAATTAAAAAACAATAACAACAAGATAGGAGCAAAAATAAAAAGAATATGAAAAATAAAAGCAAATAAAAACAAACAGTGCGCCAGGAAACACTTTCGCCTTGCAGCGCTTTAGAGAGCCAAAGTGCCCCTGAATTTTTTTTAGGGAACAGGTCGCCGCATGTGTCGCAGCGGAACACCGTGGGTGAGCCGAATGAAATGATTCCAATCATGGAAGGCAAACGCACAGAAGCACGAACATCTAACGGACGAAGAACATTCGGCTGCTCTTCCATCACAGTCTGAACTTTGAATCGCCAATCATCCTAGGCACTCAAAGGACGACAGAAGGCGCGCAATTGTGGTCGCCACTCGCTCGTTCCTTTCTTTATACTTTGTAATATTTCGTGTATAATGTTACTACCCTAACTGCACACGTATAATAGAAAAAAGAACAACAGATGTTTGAGACGCTTTGTCTTGTCTGTAGTTTGCAATTTTTCTCAGCCGTGTTTGTCGTTTTCAGTTAAAAACTCTTGCAAAGCATGAATAGTTTCTGTTGTCTGATATTATCAATTGAATCATTAAAATCGGGTGTCCTCCTGTAGCAAGTCAGCACTCTAAGGTGCGCTGTAACTAAAACTAAAATAAAAGTACTGCTGTTCGCACAGTGTTTGATTTTTTCTCTAACCATATCGATTTTGTAGTGAATATGCGAAGTGACATAAGCCAGCAAGACGCCTGACTGTTTATATGCCCCAACTTACCGCGATACCGCTTAAAAGATTCATTGTAAGAAGAAGGTAATGACGAATCAGCACTCCCGTGCTTCGTCGTCATCGCTGGTTGTTAGAGCGCGAGCTTTCAGTTGCTAAGGAAGTAAGCAAGTTTGCATGCTGACATGCTGTAATAAACATCTGGGGACATGAAGAACATTATATTATTGGTTAACCCTCAGATGCACAATGCGCAGTACTGATTTCATAGCCCTTCTAATAAAAATAAATGTCACACATCTATATCATTCCTATTACGGATGAATGATATGCAGCAAGAAAAGAAGTCATCATTGATCTTAATTTGCAATGCCTGCTTCCTTCAACTACTCAGGACACTTAATACTGCTTACGTGGTCTAAGAGGGATATTTTTATTTCATTTTATTTTATTTTTTATCTACCTTTATAATGACTCACGTGGTTGTAAGCGACTCTTGTAACGATACCAATATCCTGTGTTCACCTTTGTTCGCCAAGAAGCAAAGCTGTATTGCAGCCTATGGATGGCATGCACGCCTCGCAATCTTAAAGTTTCGGGCTCAATTCCCGCACCTTTTAAAAAGTTTTATATATCGTTGAACCCACAACACCACGCCGCATAAGCCCCACGCAACCGGATACGAAAGATGGCCTGAAGGGAGAGCTTCCGAGACCTGTCGCTGTATTTCCTGCCTGAAATGCGGCGCAAGGAATGATCGCGGTTTCGGTGGACAGGGCAGCAGACACAAGTGACGGCCGACTTCCTGGCACACAAACTGCTTGATTTCGGCAGAAAGGCGATAGGGTTTAATGTCCAAGGCGGATGAAAACACGCCGCATGCGTAGCTCGTCAAATCTCTACAAAGTTCGCAGACTTTCGCAATGCAGTCGGACTTTTTGCAATGGCCATGTTGAAGGCGTCGTCATCGGTACCTTTCAGTACGTGCCTAATCTTATCTACGCCCGCTATATTTGGGTTGAAGCGTTTCCATAAGTCCACAATGACCTCAATGTAACTTTTGAAGCTTTCTCCTGCCTGCATGCTGCGATCACGAGCGTAGACGCTTCGAAGCACGAAATTTGCGAAAGGCAGGACGGCCGTTTAGTCCAGCAAAGGTTGTCTTGAAGGCAGGCCAGGTGATGATGCCTGAATCATGGTCATAGTAGGACGTTTTTGCCAACATCAGTTAAGTAGAATATTACGGACTTAAGCCTGAGAGCATCATCTCAGTTGTTTTGCCAGAGCACCCGTTCGGACGCTGAGAGACTGTCCTAGACATCTTGGCAGTAGCTGATACTGAAGTTAGTGGAAACTCGCTGACGTAAGGCGTAAGAACAGGCGACAGGTGGATGCCGGTCCTCGCGCTGCTGACTTGTGACCACTATGCGAACGGACCCCGTGCGACTGCGGAGTTGCAGGGCAGTGTCGGAGGTGTGGATCGTGGAACCTCCACAAGTGACCAAGGTCTTGGTCATGGCAACCACCGCAGTCAGCACTCAGGTCCCAAAAGGACAAGCCAGCCAGCCGGAGGCAGCAGGTACAGCCCGAGACTCGCGCTTTATCCACCAGCCATGAGGCGCGATAGTGCGGAGCTGCCCGCATCTTCTTCTGACAATGAGCAGTTTTAAGCAGTATCCCGATAGTTTTTAACATCTAATTGGCCAGCCATCTTGTTCGCATAGACCCCTTCAAATAGTCATTAAAAATTGATATGGGAAGATAAAAGATCAAACACTGCGCAAGAAAGAGTGTTTTTATTTTTGCATTCTACTTTGTAGCGCTCAGGCGTTACAGCAGGGGACGGCATTTTGATGATGAAATAGATAGCATAAGACAACACAAAATATTCATACCTTGATAGAATTTTTATCTGGAAATGACAAACACGACTGTGAAAAATTGAAAATTATAGATAAGTCGAAGCATCTCGACCGTCTGCTATTATTTTTTCTAGTATACGCGTGTACTTTTGGTAGTAACATGATGGAGGAAACATTAAAATTATAAAGAGAGGAAAGAGGCAGTGGCGACTATTGCGAGCCTTCTGTCGTGCATGTGCCGCCTGGGGCCGTAGGCCATTGAGAGTGCATGCAGGCTGTGATGGAAGAGCAGTCGAATATTCGTCGTCCGTTCGGTCTTCTTACTCGCGGGAGTTCGCCCTCCGAGAATGGAACCCCTTCAACCGCTTCACCCACGTTGTTCCCCTGCGAGACATGCGGCGACGTGTTCCCTAGAAAAGATGTTTTGGATGAGCACCGGCTGAGCAAGCATCCACTGATGCAGCAACGAAGGCACCGCTCCTCCTTGTGTACTTACTCCACCGATAAAACGTAAGCCGAGCTTTGACACTGCATTGTACTTTGCTATCAATTCTTCCTATAGGACGCGAAAAATAGTGGCATTAGACTTAAGCGAACGTCAACCAATATTTCGCGCTCTTTGACACTCGGCTACATATAAAAAAAAATTGCCAGGACACTTTGCCAACTAAAGTGTTGATAGGGGAAAGCCGAGAACCCTATGCCGTGACGACTTCCGGTGGAAATAACGTCACACCATTCCCGCGGCTTTATATACACCCAAGTTATAAATATTTCGGGGATTTTAGTGTTAGTTACGCTTAATTAAACTGTAGTGTAGGACGTCTTCGAAGGCGCTGCGTCGCGAACGGCTAGCGGTACGTCTCAGTCCACTCCCGAGGCAGCGATCAGCGCACACGCACGAGCATTGGCGCCGCTGTCTTCGTCCTCTTCTTCCTTACGACAGCCGCCCAAAGTTCGGGAGCCGAAGGCCTGTCTTACAACAAATTTTTCTATCTAATTTGAAACAAATCCGACGTTTTTTCGACAATTACGTGACAATTTTCACTATTCCCTGATGACTTCCGGTGGATGTGGCGTCGAATTGTTCCCCTGGCTGTATTGACGTCCGCGTTTTTCGACGCAATCCATTTTTGCCTGTAATAAGTGAACTAGTTACTGTACAGTCATCAAACTTCGCTTCTAGGTTCATTTTTTCCTCCTCTATCTGAAGTGTTCATTAGTTTCCTTCTATCGTTTTTACTTCCCGAGTTAAATGCGTGTGACAAGCTTTGTTAACGGACGGACGACAGTATGAGCCATTAGAGGTGTTTTCGCCTTAATACGCCCGCAACACCGAGTGTTTTCAAGCATTGCGCTTCTCTAAGTAAAGGGAAGAGAGTGCGATAACTTCGTGTTCACTTCGTTCAAGAGTCAAATGCGCTGTTAAATCTGATTGCATGTATTCGCATTCCATGGCGAAGCAGTCATATACTTTCGTCTTCATTCAAAAGGAATGTCATTCAAGCAGCGCTTTTATGGCAGCGACGGTTCACGTCGTAGAGCAGTCTTATCGACCTGCACTAATAAGGTGATTCGAGAAGACACCATAAATCGTAGCCAGAAACGCAAAAGCTTAAGCAGCGCCCGTTTGCTACGCATGGAAGCGAAGTGGCGAATAGTGTGTTCACTTGTTGGCGTTGTCTGGCGGTGCGATGTGCAGTGCTTGGCCGTGAACTTGAGTGCGCGACGTTTATCGGCGGTTTCTAATTACCAGTACATGTGTGCACCATATTTTGTCATTTTATCTTATACGTAATTTAAAAGAAAAGTAATGTGTTTGACAGGGCTGATCAAAGATTCATCATGTTGCTGCATGACAGTCGCTTCTGCACCATCTGGCTGCGATACGCTTCTTTCGTAGCCATGTAAGCGTTAATACAAGTAGGTGAACGGCCTGTTGTGGTGTTTGTATGATGGAATGGGTATTTTACTCTTCCTCCGCTGAGCCAGCGTTGAGCTTGTTTTGCTGAGCGTGCCACTTCGCCTCCTTCTGTTGTCCTTGCCCTCACAGAGGCCATTTCAACAGACACGCACTGATCCACAATGGCGAGCGGCCTTTCGTGTGCGGCCTCTGCGGGAAGGGTTTCAAACGGCGAGACGAACTAGTCGCCCATCGGGTGGTCCACACAAGGGAGAAACCGTACAAGTGCCCCGACTGCAGTCTCCGTTTCAGCCAAACTGGCAGCCGCAGTCGTCACCACAGAGCACAGCACCCTTCTGATGGAACGTCTAGGCTTGTTTGTCCTTGCTGTAGAACAAGCTTCAACCGGAAGGACAACTTTAACAAACACCTGCAGACGCACCTGCAGGAGAGACCCCACACCAGCTCCCATGCCGCTCCGGAAGAGGTTCCCGCACCAGAGATAAGCGAAGAACTACGACAGTGGGAACTGCAACCTCTGGTACACTTTGCAGATGACGTCCTGTGATCGCACCGTGGCTCGATCGAACAAACTGAACCCCTACCCAACAAGCGGCAATTAAGAAGCAGTGCTTAAGTGCGTTGGTTGCGAAGCCAACATGAACGAAATAAAGTAAAAACATGCAACAAATGGCGGAGTGAAGCTCTACCGTTTTCTTCGCTGGTATGGGGACCATTTCTAGACGAGTAGAAAGCGTATGGAAGTGCTACGCCGTTGGAACGTTCTGTCTACTGTATGCATGATGCAAGTACAGGCCTGAGGAAAAATGGGTAGACCACAAAAATGGTGCTGACAGCGCTGCGACGGAGCGTGCAAGGTGTGCAGACAAACGCACGGTGCACACTTCATAATATGCTGGCCTGTACGCACGCGCATTTCTCTCGGGTGCGGCGTTTTCGGGAATTCAACCGCAAGGAACCACCTCTCACATCAGCTGTGACAGGCTTTGGTGGAAAAGCAGTTAGCGCACGCGAGCGTTTTTATTAGTATACCTGTAGTACAAATCTATAGTACGTCACACCTAAGTTGCACCCATATCCTTCCTGTTACTCTGCGCTATCAATCCGCGAAAGGCCGGTGTGGCGCAAAATGTTCCCGCTTTGAGCCTTATCGCAAACTGAGAGCAACGGCGTGACAGTTATTTCTCGAGCTCACGCCTCGATATTCACAGGAGACGACAGCTCTGCACGAGACTGTGTCGAATATTCATTTCATTGAGTGGCTTTTTTACACGGGAATAACTAAATTACATTGAAACGGAAGTCGTAGGTTGCTTCAGACGGCATGCAGAACCGACACGAAACTAAGTGCTAAACTGTAAGCAGAAAAGAACCCGTATAGGAGTAACTGGCTCGTGACGTAGCGCAATCCCGAAGGGGTGGTTAGCTACTCCTAAAAACAAGAGTATATATTCTACTACTTTTTTTGGGAGGTATTGGGGCAGTGCTAGAAGGAGTAAAGTGCTATCGTTCTCTAGAGAAGAGTTGATCTTTTAGTAAATGTTAAGCTCTCATGGGAATGAGCATGACAGTAATAGAAGTATATTATACTCCTTTGCAGCTGACTTTATAGTACATTCAGGAGGGTGCGTCTGTTCTTTTTAAGTAGCTTTTACACCAAATTTTTGGAGCAGTTTGCCTTACTATAAGGCGGCATTTATGATTCCCAGTGCAGTAAACCTTACTTGGTGAAGAAGCCAATTTTGAAATGCAGTACTCCTGTGGAAGCCTCATTTAGACTTTTGTGTTCAAGAATGAATGCGTCAATGAAATTACAGTGACGAATTTCAAACAGTAGTTTTATTGTGTACAAAAATTGGAGCCAAGTGTCCGGCAAGTTCCTTTCGATGTTTGCAGAGAACCAACGCCTTGTCCCCCGTAGGAAAGAACAGTGTTTCTTTGACCCGCGCTCTCTTTGGTTATCCGATTTGGAACACCCAAACGAATGAAAATAGAGATGCCGCTGTTGCAAGCATGCAAGGAGGGAGCCTTGAAAAACTTCATTGTCAGCATGCAAGGATATCATGCTATCGTTGGTTAGAAGGCACGACGACAAAGGAGGCTCGTCCTGAAAGAAATATTAGAAAAAGAAAGTAAGCGCGCATAAGCAATTACACCTCAAAAATTGATGTATGATGTGCTTCAAGTGTAATCTAAGTCAAGTTTACACAAAAAATTCAGAGGACATTTCTCTATAAGGCAGGCATTGTTGAAGTTTAAACATTTTTCAGGGCAAAACATTAGCTATAGCAGTACATAGTAGCTCATACACTAGTTAGTACATATCTGAACCCTTTCGCATGACAGATGCTGAACGGAGTTTTCAGAGTACCACAAGTTGCACCGAAAACCGCTTTCGTAACTCTTAATGCAATACGGCAGAAGGAAATCCGCGTCGATCGAGAACCTCTTCCCTATAACACATAAAACTGCAAAAATAAAATGGTTTCGCCGGGCCGTTTGCGCACTCGCACTGCCTTCGGTTGCTGGCCTGTACAGTGGTGAGCAGCGTTGTCCAGAGCGCTTGAGCAGTGCGCACTTGGTAACAAAAACCGAAATTAGAGAGCAGCCCCTCATTACAGGGCAAAGTTTTCGTGCCTGCTTTGTTTACGAGGCTATCTGGCGCTACTTCCGTGCAAGCATTGCAGCTGGACCCTAGAGGCTGCCACAAAATCTGGATTTGTTTGCAAGGAAGTGCACCGCCCGAGCGCTCTAGACAAGGCTGCTCACCACTCTACTGAGAGGATCATTGCGGCAATTTTTTTTTCACTGATAAGAAGGTTCCTCACGCGTTCCAGATACAAGATCAAAAGTGCTTCTTGAAATCGGAGTATGCAAAAAAAAAATACTGCGCTCTGCACGGACGCAACGCACACACGCTTTGCACGCACGAAGCTTGCACGCAATTTCCTTGCTGGAAGGAGCCCCAGCCGCACATTCTGAGGGCGTCGTCATTCTGTTTATGGGTGAAAAGCAGCGCAAGGGCGATTAGCGCAGCAGTGGGAGCGGTTCTCTTTTAAATCGAAAGCTTTACTACTTGCACTTTCACCCTTTGCCGTGGCGCGGTGGTGCCACCATTGACCTTTAGTTGACCTCTGTGTGACGTCATGTGTGACATCACGCCAAAGAGAAGGGCAACCGACTCGCGCCGTCGCAAGCCGCGGCGGTGCCACCACCGGCGCCTAATTTCTGCGCTCTCCGCTAGGAGCGCAACAGGTGCTTTGTGACGTCACGCCGAAGAGAAGGGCGACCGACTCGCGCCGTCGCAAGCCGCGGCGGTGCCATCACCGGCGCCTAACCCCTGCGCTCTCCGCTACGAGCGCGATTGTGGCTTTGCGCTGCAGAGATTAGGCTCGACTCACGTCGCTAGAAAGCAGTAGCTGTGCCAACCAACAGCGGCTTAACATTGCTTCGCGATCTCGCCCCGTCCGTGTGCGACGGCGGTGCACATGAACGGCGGCCTGACTGGACTGGATTGTACTGGACTGGATTGGATTAGATTAGAATAGATTAGATTAGATTACATTGGATTGCCTTGGATTGCATTGGATTGGATTGTATAACAGATGCATCGCCACAAGCACCACCACCAGCTACACTACCAGCTGAACCATGGCGTAGGTACGGATATTGCTTTCGCAATTACCGGCCTTAACCAAGCTAAGCCACTGCGAATTTTTGGAATTTATTTGGCACTCCTGTAAATAGAAAGCTAGCACCGTACTCCACCATCTCCATCCCACCCCAAACCTGTATTCTGTGCTGCTTTGCCGTCACATTATTAGCGCGGGTTGAAAAGAAAACATTCTACACAAGTGTGTCTGTTTGGGGGAAGTATTGAAGTGAGAAGGAACGCCAACCAAAAATAAAAAAAAAACGAAAAAAATGAAAAACGCTGCGGGATACGTAAACAGGATGGCGGCGCCCTGCTCGCCTACTTCGGTATAAATACATGTCACCGCGTAATTCCTCGACGCGACAGCTCGCCCAAATGGTAGCGGTTCGCTTTTATTTCGCACAGCTCGCCCACGCGTAGAGAAATAAGTGATAACTAACGCCTGTTTTTCAGATAATTTTTTAATTTTCTAGCTCCAGGCCTAACTAAATGCCGTGTGTATACCTCGCAGGAACGACACCTGGTGAAGCAGTTGTCTAGCTTTCAGTCACTTGTTAGATATTTCATCAATTTGCAGTTTTGCTTCTTGGAACGAAAAAAGGCACGCAATGCACGCACGCTAGCTATCAGTAATTACGGATGAAAATTTCTTCATCACAGCACTGATGTGCTCTCGCGTATTGTCACTAGATGGCGCTACCATTTACGCGTGTCAGTTGAGTTTCCCTTCAAGTGGAGATGTGAGGAAACATTTGATGATGATGAAATCGGATTTCTTGATGGATTGATGGTTCGGACTCGCAAACAATCACATTACTCGTCGGCGGGACAAGAAGGTTAACTATTTATTAACACATGAAGCAAGAAGAAGAAAGAAGCAAGGAGAAAGGTATTTACAACATTACTGAACCGTTGGTTACACGAAATCAGCCCCCTTAACCAAGAGCGTTCCGTTTTTAAGCCTTCTGTCTCCGCCCTTGTTAGGGACAGCAACCAGTAATAACACAGGCGACACTTCTCACCAATCAATGCCCAAGGAAAGCGACAATACAGTTTCCGCCAACCAATCAAAAACTGGAGAGAGGATGCCAGCCAGTCAAACACTTGGGAAAGGAGAGGTTCCGTGGACGCACACAAACAGCACCGAACTCGCTGCGCTCCTAACCTCTGCCCTCCCCCTCGCTTCCCCCTCCGCGCACGTGCACATGGGACACACGCATGCCACGGGAACAATCACTGAAGGTTCCTTATGTAAAAAAAAAAAGGAAACCTGTCGCTGAGGGGTCCAGCATCCAGTGGCAACCACAGCCCAACCTTGGGCCCCCTCCGAGCATCGGACGCTCACAGACCCATCGGCGCCGCAGCTCAGTATGCCTCAAAACTTGCTGACGCCAACTGGATAGATTGCTGTAACACGGCTGCCAGGCAGATGTCCGTGAAGAATACTTGGAGGCGTTTCCGCAGCCTCATAGACCCCGCGCAGACCCTGGGCGAAACACAGCGCCACTTACAACGAGCACTTCATAATTTCAAGGGCAGCAGAACACAACTCGCAGACACACTCAGGGACAAGTATCTCTGCTGCAAACGGGACCCTTGTGGTCAGGAGTATCTTTACGCCGCAAAGATAATCCTGAGTTAGACGAACCGTTCCAACTCTTTCATCTCAAGGCAGCCCTGGCTAAAATGAGAAGGGGCACTGCGCCTGGACGGGACAAGGTCACAGTCAAGCTGCTGGCCAATCGCCCTGACAAGGCGTATGAGGCCCTTTTGGAATACATCAACACTATATGGAAGGGCGAAACCCCGCTCCCTCTAGACTGGAAAACAGTTCTAGTAACCTTAATCCCCAAGGCGGGAAAGGAAATCAACAGAGACAACTTGAGGCCTATCTCGCTCACCTCGTGTATGGGCAAGCTAATGGAGACAATGGTGCGGGATAGGCTCTCCGAATACTTGGAACAACGAAACACGTTTCCAGACACTATGTTCGGCTTTCGCCCACATAAGTCGGCACAGGACATACTCCTCCAAATCAACAGAGACATAATACAACCAGTTGAACGTCCACATAATGACAAGTTCGTCCTGGGCTTGGATTTGAAAGGAGCCTTCGACAATATCAAACACAGCGTCATACTGACACACCTCAATGAGACCCACTGTGGCCGCAACACTTTCAACTATTTCAAAGGCTTTCTTACCCATCGAGCAGCATTAATCAAAATCCAAGAGGCAGAATATGGTCCGTATCAAATGGGTACGCGGGGGACACCACAAGGCGCGGTGCTATCCCCTCTACTCTTCAATTTGGCGATGCTCCATCTCCCGGACTATTTGCACGGTACTGAAGGCATACGGCATGCGCTGTATGCCTATGATATCACGATCTGGGCCACAGAGGGAAACTTAGGGCGCACGGAGGAATACCTGCAAACAGCAGCTCATGTAGTGGATCGCTACGCAGGCCACTATGGTCTCCACTGGGCACCCAGCAAGTCTGAATTTGTACACTTTAGGGCCTCCCCTAAGGACACTACCAAAATACATCTCTCCTTAACAAGTGGCCCCAAACATGAGGCCAAAGAGATTCGAATACTCGGACTCTTCATCCGTAACCAAAGAAAGGTACACACAACACTGCACAAACTCCGCAAAATTGGAGACCAGGTGGGCCGTATGGTCCGTTGCGTCTTCAATAAGAGAGGGGGTTTGCGAAGTAGGGATGCAGTTCAGCTGGCCCATGCTTTCGTAATCAGCCGAATTCTCTATTCGGTCCCTTATCTACACTTGCGGAAGCACGACGAAGACAAAGTGGAGGTAATACTCGTAAAATGATGAAGAGGGCACTTGACCTTCCTGTCTCCACCTCCAATGCGAGACTTCTTGCATTTGGAGTGGTGAACACCTTTCAGGAGCTCAACGAAGCCCATCTCACAAATCAATACACGAGGCTAGCCCAAACGAAGTCGGGCCGGGACTTGCTGGCCCGGCTTCACATCCAACACGATTTCCACATTCAGGAGCGGGTCCGAGTGCCCGAACTCTGGAGACGCGCCATCAGAGTTCGGCCCCTGCCCACTAAGATGGATAAGGAAGACCATAATAGTTGGTCGCCAGGCTAGGGCGGAAGCCTTAGCGCGCCACTATGGCAACACGCAAGGTTTCTACTACGCAGATGTAGCCAGGCCGACCCGCGGGTTGTGGAACACGGCCGCGGTCATACATCAAGAAATACAGGTGGATGGGCTCTCCTTTTGAGCCCCAGGCACAACACAAGTGAAGAGGTTGCTATCGCCATAGCTGCTTCAGATACCAAATCAAAACACATCATAACAGACCTCCGTTCGGCGTGTAAAAATTATGAGGCTGGCTGGATAACTCCACTAACTGAACGGGTACTAAGGAACTGCAGCCGAGACACCGATCCTACTCCCCGCTGCATAGTTTGGAGTCCGGGCCATCAAGGCCTAGCAGGAAAGGAAGCTGCAGACGCGGCGGCCCGAGCACTCATTCACCGGGCGTTCCCATTGACTCCTGAGTACCTGAAACCTGAAGGCGGCTCTTTACTCTCGTTCAATGATATAACAGATTATTATAAGGATAGGCACCGCGTGTACCCAGCCCCTGCAAAGGGACTGGGGAAAGCAAACGAACGCCTTCTACTTAGACTATTCACTAATACAATGCTGTGCCCGGCAATATTAAAACACTTCGATTCCGCGTTCACTGGCAGCTGAAAACACTGTGGCGAGGTGGCTGACACCTACCACATGGTTTGGGCTTGCCAGCGCAGCTCAGCTCTCTACCCCTACCCCAACCCTAGCAGAGAGGAATCGGAGGCGGCCCTGCTTGGCTGCTCGGACCTTCAGGCCCAAAAGGCTTTGGTCAAGAGGGCTAAGCTGGCGGCATCGACCAATGGGGTCCCAGAATAGGGACTCCCCCCATTGCGGGGCTCTTTAAGAGAGCTTCACCTCTTTTATTAAATAAAGGCTTTTCATCATCATCATCGCGCACCGATCGTCCACCGTACACCCGCGTCCCCACAGCAATCCGCAGGGAAGCGAGAAGGCTGAAAAAAACGGCACAGGCTTAGCTTGGTTAAGTCCGGAAACTGCGAAAGCAATGTGAGCTGCTTTCTCCTTCTGTTTCGCTGTAGACGGCATGGCTGCATACAGTAGGAAACCTCCGCCGTGGCTACCGCCGCTCTACACGGACGGCACCCAGATCAAGAGATGTTGAACGCATTCGCCTGGCTGCATAATATGCACGCCGTTTAGCTAAACGCTGTTCCCTCTCTTCATCCGCTTCTTCCGCACGCCGCCGCTTCTTAGCTGCAGCACATCGTTGCAGATTCACCTTATACACATCATCCGACATATTGTGGAGGATTCGCTGGGACGACTGCTACGATCCGAGTTGGGGGGCCGCTTTTCAACAGCTGGCATCACGTTACGTAGAGCGAGCGCCTCCGCCACGACAGCTGCGGCATGGACCCAGGCAGCACGCCAGCATTGTACCAACGATGCCTCATTGTTGGAATACATTGGCATCAATATTGGGCCGGCATTGGCATAGGAGCACATTACTACATTTTCCAACCTTGGCCCATACTTCATACCAAGATTGTTCCATTGTTCAGCCATTCTGGCACTGCCAGTATGGGCATATCACTGGCCTATCCACTCATACTTGATTGGTCCTGCAAGTATCGGTCCAATGTTCAGCCATGCTGGTGCTACCAATACGTACTGAATATCAGCTATTCCATTGATGTCCCATTGTTGATGCCAATATTAGTCCCATGGATAGCCATTCTGGCCATACCAATATGTACTGAAAACAGGCTACTCCTTTCATATACTCCATTCATCTCACTGTTGATGCCAAGATTGATATGTTCAGCCATTTGGCACTGTCAATGCAGACTAAGCACAGGCTTTTCCATTCATGACAGTGCATACAACCTGTCACATCAGTGGCTTAAAGATTGGCATGCCACTGCCCTTTTCTATTTATGACTCGCCAGTAAAGCCTATGTTAATTTTTATCTTCAGTAGCCAACATTAATGCAAATGTTCACTCGTAAGCAACCATGCAAATATTTTTAAAATGAGACAACCAAAGTATTCATGAAATCATTTATTTTATGAAAAAGTCCAAATAGAATTAATCGTTAGGGGCCGGGAAGGGTGGTGCCAGGGGCTGTGGGATGGGTGGTGGCAGGGGCTGTATGGAGGGAGGGCCCTCAGGAAGTGGAAGAGGCCAGGGGATTGGGAGGCACACATGCGGGCACAGTGCAGGGGGCTGTCCCCGCACTC
Organism: Amblyomma mixtum; assembly: GCF_055824585.1. NCBI lineage: Eukaryota > Metazoa > Arthropoda > Arachnida > Ixodida > Ixodidae > Amblyomma > Amblyomma mixtum. The sequence continues at coordinate 90,694,756 of NC_143020.1, forward strand.
GCAGGTGGCGTGCTTGGTTGGAGGGGGGAGAAGACTTCGGCAAGGCGTCTCTTCCTTCCATCACATGAACCGGGCAGCCAGCTGCAAATAAAACCTTGTGCCTGTGATGCGTCAAATGCAGTTTGTCGCAAATGGCATCCGCACAGGAAAAGTGAACAAAGAAAATAGACATTATTTCCAAGCACACAAAAATCATGTCCATCATTTTAGAAAATTGTAAGAAAATAAATTCCAGGATATGGTCAATGAGAAAGGCTGTACTGAAGGGCTCCTGATTAATTTTGGCCACCTAGAGTTCTTAATTTAAGATGCACCGACATTGCTTAGCACACGTGCTTCTTTGCATTTAGCCTCCAGAGCAATGCAGCTACTATGGATGGTGTTTGATCCTTCACTTGGAATCAGTAGCTGAGCACCTGAGTCAGGAAGGACATCAGGTAAAAAATATAGTAAACAGATATATTATTACGTGCCTCATAATCAAGGCAACATACAAAACGTGGACACATCTAAACAATGAAGTAAAGAATCACTAGAGGGGCCTCGCGCCTGCTAAGTGGCATCATAGATGCCCATAAATAGAAGGCAAGTGACTGCAGCTTCTATTACACACCGCAGGTTCGAAGGGCATTTTCAGCTCCAATAAGCTTTCCAAACAATTAAAATAAAACTGTGAAAGCATGTTAAATAAAGGGAACATGAAAAACTATTTACTAAAGCTAGAATTTGTTGCCATTAAATACTTGTAAATGAAATCAAAACATAGTTCTCTTTTCTATAAAAGGGAGATAACGCATCTGTCCAACTTCCATTTATGAACTGTGTTGCGCTTCTACTGTCATGCACAACAATGAATTTTAACCTGACTCTAACTCTTTAATGTCGCTTGCAAGGCATGGGCTTTGTCAAGTTGCGACGACAGTCTACCGCTGTGATATATCGCACCTTGCGAAAAAATTTTACACTTTAGTTCAAAAGGTGTACTTTCTTGTTCCCTTATTGCATCAGGCTTGTAGAAGAAATAGGGCTAGGGGTGGGACAAAGGGATGGTCAAGGATAGGCAGAAGAACGAGGAAATGTTTGCCCTCGGGTGTAAAAGACACGACCGAATACGCGAGAAAGAGTAGAAAGATTTGGAAGGAAAAGAGAAAATAAGGAGAAAAGGACTAGTGTTGAAGTGAGTTAGGAAAGCTCAAGGGACAGGTGAGTCCCACTTGGGTGGGCGAGAAAAGGCTTAGGACACGAGGGAGGTGGTCAGGGAACACGAGTAAAAAACAAGTGAACACGGGAAGAAGAGTAGAAAGACTTGGAAGGAAGAGTGGAAATAAATAGAAAAGACTGGTGTTGAAGTAAATGACTTAAGAAAGTTTAAGTGACGTGGTGAGTCCCACGCGGAACGGCAAGGAAAAAAAGGCTTAGGACACGAGGGTGGAAGGAATAGGGCTACTGGTCGGACAAAGGGATAGTGGAAAAGAGAAGAAAGATGAGAAAAATGCGAGCGCTAGAAAACGCAGTGAGCACGCGAAGAGTAGGAAGATTTGGAAGGAAAAGAGAAAATAGTGAGGGAAGACTAGATTTAAAGTGAGTGAGATCGGAAAAAGGCGAAATCAGGAGACGCGAACCACGTGGGCGGGCGGCGAAAGGCCTAAGAAAAGTGGCAAAAACTTACTTTTGCGGCCGTCGGTCCAGGCTCCTGAAAAGGCACGAGGATAACCACACCAGGTAGTTGGTATGGTGGAAGGGCCGAGGAACACTTGGTTAGGAGCGGTAATCCAAAACACAGGGCTCCAGCGCACAGGGCACACACGATCACGGTAGGCACAGGATGGCGGAGGGCCGCAAGGGCCAGCGGCACACGCCGCGGCCTCGAGGCGCGCACGAACTCGACGGAGCGAGCGCCGCGCGCGACCGACCCCGTTGACTGCTAGGGCGAGACTGGCAGCGAAAACGAGGCAGCAAGGAACAGAGAAGCGAGCGACGCAGGTCCGCTCCCTTCGAAGGCTCCGGGGAGACTGGAAAATCGCACGCGCAGTCCGTGCGGCGCCAAACGCGACCGCATCGCGATAGGTCATCGGTCGTATGACGTTTACGAAGAAGAGCTAATCAGAAGGCCGAAAATTTTGTTTATTTTTTTGTGCTCCTCGTTGCTCTGCCCTCTCCCCTGATTCACGCCGAAGGAACAGTCTTTTCGGAATACACCGAGGACCCGTCGAAATTGACCAAAGGGTGACCGTCAAAGTGACGGCTAGTTTTTACAGTGCAACTGTAAGAAAAGCGCATAACACTAGGACGTCTGATAAGCTCCGTTTATATAAACGCGAGAGCAGCGCATTATGCCAACTTTCTCGTGCATCCCACTCATGTAAACAGGGAAAATGCGCCAGGAAAATGCATTAATCCCACAGGCAGGGCGCAGATCGGCAAGTGCAAGTCCTGTGCTGGGGTGAATAGAAACAGGTGCTCGTAGGGCGCCTAGATGTGCGTGCGCTTCTCTGCGCTCTCCCCTCCCACACATCGAGACACCCTAGTTTCGGGGCCCCCTCTTCCGCCCTGGGCGCCTACACAATACCCTCTCGGAAGGAAAACAAAGCAGACCTCGCTCAAGTTGTGACCGGCTGCCCCCCCCCTACTTCCTCGTGGCGTATTCTTACATGCGAGCATGGCGTCTCCCCCCGCGAGGAAATTTCGGGAAAAGAAAATCACCAACTAGCCCCGCCACTGGGAATTACGATGCGCTACTGCGGTATTTATGTAAACGCGGAGCTCTTCTTAGAAAGCCTTCATTCTCGCCCAACTAATTCTTCTTCAAGCTACAGGAGGGATAATGCCCGATTAATCTCCATATTTCAGAAGAAGCTTTCCAACATAGCTTCACAACTTCGTAGGCAGCGCGACGCTGCCTACGACACGAGGTCGAGCTGCCTATTGCAGGAAGCGATTGTAGAACTGGTGAGATACTGCCAGCTTCGAAATATGGCTGAGCCAACGCAGAAAAAACGTCCGAGAAACTGGTCCAATACTGCCAACTTCTAGAAATGGCTTAGCCAAGGCGGGGAAAACGCCCGAGAAACTGCTCCAATACTGCCAACTTATAAAAATGACTGAGCCAAGAGAGGGAAAACGCCCGAGAAACAGGTCCAATACTGCCAACTTCTAAAAATGGCTGAGCCAAGGCGGGGAAAACGCCCGAGAAACTGGTCCAATACTGCCAACTTTTGAAAATGGCTGAGCCAAGGCGGGGAGAACATTGGCAACGCGGGGCCTTCATAGGACCGTTGTTTGCCAACTCAATTCCTACATTGGACCACTGTCATGTGCTGCTTGGCGAGGATTCGCTGGTACGACTGCGACGAGCCGAGCTGGGGTCCGCTTTTCCACAGCTGGTATGACGTCACACATAGGTCACGCTAAATGTTAATGGTGGATTCTCCGCGACGACGGCCAAGAGCGGAAACCTCGAGCAGTATTGCTTTCGCAAAAAAAACATCCACTGGCCACAAACACTACGACCGCAGGCATTCAAACACTGCACTGCGAAACGCTGCTAGCTAGAAAGTATCTGTGGTGGGGAGGCAAACCAGAGGCAGAACGAGCGTTCTGGCGACGATGCCGCCAGCTACAATAGAGCAGCCACCGACATGCGTCGCGTCGTGCGTCCGCGTGCGTCCGCGGTGCGTCCGCGTGCGTCCGCGGTGCGTCCGTCGTGCTTCCGCGGTTCCATCAATTCGGTTACCCTTCAACCGGGGACAGGTGCACATGTTAAAGTCTCGCTCCGTGCACTGTACTGGAGGCTGGATGACACATCGGAATGTTCAGCAAACTTCATAGTGCCCCGCAGGGGCACTACAGCACGGCTAGCTAAAAGCGACTCCAAAAGTCAACACGCTGCTCGGCCGTTTCGGCCGAGATACCCGAAACCCAAGCCTCTTTAACCTCGGAGAGCCAAACACCCGTCTTCCCGGCAAGCGCGACGCAGTTTTGTGGGTCAAGCTACCGTGCCATCTCAAGCTCAAGCTCGCGAGCGCGTCTCTCTCCGCCGGCGTGGCTCCGTCCAGAATCACGTGACGCCTCCTCCGGTTCTCACTGGCCCTCTGCCGATGCCGTCTCCCGGCGTCGGCGCGGCGTTTTTTTCTGTTCCGCTAGAACCTGACGATTTGCCAAAAACGTCCACTGCGGCGGCAAGAAAACGCTCCGGTGCCGTCGACGCCGACGAATCGCCCGGAAAAACGCTCCATGCGGGCCACGCTTTACGCCGAGCTCATGTGGCGCCACAATCGCTACGTTCGGTTTCGTGCAAATAACAAAAATGTTTTATAAACCCTAACTAAATATTGAAATACACTTTTCTTGCAGTCATTAGGCGCGTTTCCCATTGTCCAAAAATCTTCGCGCGAAGCGGATTCGCTCGCTGCAAAAGCTAGGAGCTGCTCTCATCTATCGACGCCCAGGCGAGGTGGAACTGCCGCGCCGCTGCTGTTTCTCGCGTTTGCACACCACGTTGCCGCTCGCGGTGTTCCGGTCAGAAAGGCATACTACTGTTGATCAAAATTGACCCGCAGACGAGGTCACCGAAGCTCAGGGAATGACGAGGAATAAGTCCACGCGTCGACGCGTATTTTTACTTCCATGGCTATAATTTGCGGCAATGTTGTCTGCGACTGAAACTGTTTATTTGCGGAAACCTAAAAAACGAAGTAAAAGCGAAAGCCATGCCGCCACGTCACTGCCTGAAAAGCACTCTAAGCGTCGGTTGACTCATGTTACTCTAGGAGGTGAGTTCAAAATAAACGCGGAAACAGTTACGTTTAATCCGGTTTCATAGGAAAATTTGCCGAACAGGACAAAAATTTGAGGTTTTCTAAAAATTCTCGGAGCCTGTAGTTCAGCTCGTAAAAAGACGAGCTCAGAATCCTCTTCAGTGCACTTTTAAGCCTGCTTACGTGCCGAAATTCGAAAGCAATCTGCTAACCGGCACTTGAGCAATCTGATGGACCGGCGCCGTAGATTGCTAGGCAGGACTTCAGTGGGTACCGCATGACGGCGCTACGACTGCACGCCAAGCAAGGAGGAAATTTACCGGAAACGGAGGACATTTGTTACTCGCTTGGTTGCAACATCTGTAATTAACCTACTCAAAATTGCTCATGCTGGCATAAGTACATATCTCGAAGATACGTTTTTAAGAACTCTGCATTTACTAGATCGATGCGCCTTTATTCAGCTTCAAACGTCGAAGTGTCCCGGCAGAAACTCGCATAACCTAAAGTATATTGAATACCATGCAGGAAAAATTAATGTGTCGTGACGGAGTAGCAGCGTCCCCGTCTCGGACGCCGGCGACTGGATATGATTATCACTTAGACCCCAACACCTTTTCTTATTAATTTAATTATCATACAAGTGGGACACTCTTGCGGACAGCCTTTGCCTACAAAATCCGTCCATGCCACACTTGAGCAAAGAAAGGCTTTCACCTTAATAGAGATGTGCTGATTAAACAGCTCGGGCGCGCTAACTTACTCGCTCGCCCACAAAGCCAGCAATCTCTAAAGTGAAGAGGTTCATGGCGGCTCACTTCTCGAAATAGCCGTGAACGAGGGAAATGCTCGGGTAAACTGGCCACCATATTATGGCGGGGGTAATGGGCGCTTATCCCCAAAACATGCACCCTCCATTAATGTGTGCTTTGAAGCAGATCTGGCACTGTTTCCGTGGTCGGTGAAATTTTCCTCACGCCTGTACATCCGTCATATGCTAGAGCGGCTGAGTGCTCCGACGGCGCAGGGCTTTGACTTGTTTTCAGCTCGTCTGCAATTGAAATCAAATCAAATCAAATTTATTTTCTAACAAGTGGGTGGTCGCCTGGTCTAAAAGCTGTACAAACAGATTGACAAAGGGCCAGGAAACCAGTAGACAACATAGCAGGAGCAAACAGCAAATTCCAGAAGTGCATTAACATGACATCCAAAAGCGTTATACAATGCATACGTCACTGTATCACGATATGAAAACAGAACAAAAAGATGATCAAGAATAAAATCAGTGGAAAACGCTCAACAAGGCAGACAGTTCTTAAATGCGAGTGTAATATTTAAAGTAAGAACATATGTATGGATAAATTATATTTGCACGAAGTAGGTTCTCAATTGCTTTGGACTAACTTCCAACAGTGTATTTCTATTTGCTGAGAAAAGCGGGAAGATTATTAGCCAAGGATTGCAATTTGTGTCTGTTCTGAAATACGTCTGTTCTAATAAATTACTCCCCCGTACCTGTGAAAACAATACCAGGCCTTCCCCTCGCTGTTTGTCGTAGGCTTTTCTTTATTTCGTCCATGTCGGCTTTGAAACCAACGCATTCCCGCACTGCCGTTTTCGTGGGTGACCTTAGGGCACGTTCACACTTGCCCAAAAATCCGGCGAGCGAAGCGAATTGACTCGCCGCAAAAACAAGGACCTGTTCTCACTTGTTCACACGCGGGCGAGGCGGATCCGCCGCGCCGCTGCTGTTTCTCGCTTTTCCACACCGCGTCGCTGCTAGCGGTATACACAGATATAGTGCGAAAAGAGCATAAATTTTCGCTGTCTACGTACCATAAGCGTATGCATGCTTACGTAAGTTAAACGCAGGCACATTCTCACTTTTAGTTCAGCGTATGCTAGCACAGACGAAAAAATAAACTGAGCGTGTAATGGCGCCATCTGATTGTCAGGGTGGGAACCATTACTGTCAACAAAATGACACTGCTGTTAAGCCTTGAAGTGGCGGAATCGTCCTTCTGAATAAAAAAAGAAAGCAAGTTTATCACTTATACGTTTTCTTGGAGGCGAGCTGAGAGGAAGCGAAAGACCTGTGCCGGGTTTGTGGCCAGTGAACGCAGTGATAAAGGCAGAAACAACGAGAATTAAATCCGAAGCTGGGGGTCCTGCTTCGAAGGGCGCCGCCATGTTTGTCGCCGCGCGGCGGAATTGGGTTGGCCCAGCCCGATCGTCCTCGCCGCGCCGCTTTTTGCATCGCTCGGCGTCAAAAGCGGCCGAATCCGCTTAACTCGCCGGATTTTTTGGCAAATGTGAACGGGCCTTTGCATCTGCTTCTTTGCTAATCGCTGCATTGGGGGTAGGGATTTTTTTCCGGAGCCGTGGTGAAAGCCCACGCGCATGGTGTCACAGATAAGTGAAGCTACATGAGCTCATCTCACAGTCCGTCCAGTACAGAGTCTACCGGCGGCTGCACTTCCCACTGTTTATTTAATATTATTTTCATATACTGCAGACCCTCATTTGGGTCCAGGCAGGGAGGGCAGAAAAACACATTCACACAACAGTGTAGCACATATACAATCTAAAATAGCTCACAAAGTGCGTTGTCAAAATCAACAGCCGATTTCACTTGTAGAGGCAGGGCGTTCCATTCGTCAATAGTTTTCGGGAAAAAAGAAAATTTAAAAGCGTTAGTATGCGCGAAGTATGGTCCTAAAGTGTGATTATGATGACGTCGAGTTCTACGCGTTTCAGAAAAGTGCACATAGGGGGCTGGAGAGATGCCTAGTTTTCTGTGGATTAGTTGGTGAAGGAAAGATAGACGGGCTATCTTGCGTCTGACGTGAAGAAGTTTAATATTATTTGCTGACATTAACGAGGATGGGGAATCAGTTCTGTTGTACTTATTAAATATAAAACGTACTGCGCGCCTCTGTATTTTTTCTAATTCCCTTATGTCTTTTTTTCCATGTGGGTCCCAAACGATGGCGGCATATTCGAGTTTTGCTTTTATAAGAGTATTGTAGGCTAATAGTTTGCATTTGCTAGGTGCGTCCTTAAGTTTATGGCGAAGAAAACCATGTTTACGTAAAGCTGAGGATTTAATGTGGTCTATATGGTCATTCCATTTTAGTTGCGAGTTTAGAACAATGCCAAGGTACTTATACCTTGGCACTTCTTTAGTGCTTGTTCGCTTGTTCGCTTGGTTGTGGTGCGGGAATCTCTTCCGGAGGGGTATGCAACCCTCAGACTCTGGGGTCTCTAGGGTCTCTCCTGCACGTGCGTCTGCAGGTGTTTGTCAAGGCAGTCCTTCCTTCCACAATGAGGACAAATGACCTAGGCTTGCCGCCGTGCTGAACTGTGCAGTGACGGGTCTGGCTCCAAGCTGGGTTGAAGCGTAGCCCGCAGTCGACGCACTTCAACGGCTCCTGCCCTGAGTGTACCAGCTGGTGGTCGAAGAGATGAGTCCGCTGTGTGGACCTTTTACCACATTCTTGGCACAGAAAAGCCCGCTTGCTCGAGTGCGTCCGTTTATGTCCGTTGAAATCGCCTGTGTGAGGGAAAAGAAAACAGAATGACGAGGTGTGGCACACTAAGCGAGACTGCCTGATAGCCGGGTCAGACGAGGGAAATAACCATTGCATTACACAAACGCCACATGCGGCCATTCAGTTGCACTTAGCAGCGTTTACAGGGCTGCGAAAGAAGCGGATTGCAGCCAGTTGGAACTGCGGCCACTTCGACGAGGGAGCATAAAAAGCTTTGATCGGCAATTTTGAAGCGAAAAGCTTCACTGGACTCGTCAACACCGCGCTTCGCGTGGGCCACCCCTGGGCACCGCCTTGGCGCGCCCTTTGCCTCCTCTCCACCGGTTTACCTTTCGCCGCTGCCGCGCGGTCTCCTCCGCAGTCCCAAGAGAAGGTTCTTTCGCAAGGCGTTGCGGTAACGCGTGAGCGGCGGCGGCGGCCGTAGAAGAGGCGCAGACATTCGCCATGCAAGGAAGAAAAGAAGACCCAGAAGTGATAGCCAGGGAGTTGGTTCAAAATCTACACCGCTATCGTGGTGCTCCCAGTGCCTTGTGCGCGAACTGCGAAAGCCATGACGTCAAACAAAGCATAAATGCAGCTTTTCGCTTGTGCATCCAGGCTTAACCAGAGCTAAGCCACTGCGCATTTTTTCTTTCCATTATATCTGAGAGAACAATAACTTAAGAAGAAACAAGCATGTGTAGGTGCTCGGAAAAAGGAGAAATAGGTTGCCGGCGAAAGATCTTTGCCAGGCATTGGGAGTTGGCAGCGATAGAGAATGCGAAGATGTGAACACTCTAATCAAAGAATTTGTTTACTCGCGTCCATGCGCAGCGACTGTAATGGTGCCCCTCGGTGTCGCACCTGCAACTAAAGGCGCGTCTACACAACTTCCGCTTCTGGACTCAGCGATTTCTGATTTCACGTCGGATATTCCTACCCGAATGACTTGATGCCTCCGTAACAGCGCAAACCGTCGCATCCGTTTAAACACTGCGTCAAACACTTCTTCCTTCTGAAGAAGGTCATAAGGCACTACAGCTTCCCCACAGGGTGCGGCGACATGCAATCTGTTGTAATTGCACATTTGCCTCTTGAATGAACAGCAGACTAAGTTATTGCACTCCTTTTTTTATTGCGAAAGCAATACTACTTGCACTTTCACGTCTTTGCCGTGCCGCGGCGGTGACCACCATTGACCTTGATTTGATCTTGATTGCATTAAATTGGATTAGATTCGATTAGATTAGATTAGACTGGATTGGATTGGACTGGATTGGACATTATTGGATTGGATTGAATTAGATTATATTACATTGGATTGGATTGGATAACCGATGCATCACCACAAGTCTAACCACAAGGACCACCACCAGCTGCACTACCAGCTGAACCATGCATGGCGTAGGTACGGATAGTGCTTTCGCAATTACCGGGCTTAACCAAGCTAAGCCACTGCGAATTTTTTGCGTAGAGAAGCGAAGTGCTTGGAAACGATGTATTTATATGAAGTCGTTTGGTCAAAGAGCGCCAAACATTGGCCGATGTCCGCTTCATTCTAAAGCCACCACTGTTGGCGATCTATGCGAAAAATGAATACCAAAGCTTATCGCAGAGTCAATCCTCGGCTTAATTGCGATCGCTGGAGTAAGTAGATAAGGCGCAGCGGCACCTTCCGCGCGGACTAGGCTGATTCTCGCTCTCCCGGTGCTCTTTGAGGCGATCTTTCCCAAAGGACAATTCGTTGCATGTGCCACAGGCGAACACAATCGGTGAAGTGGGTGAGTTGTTTCCATCCTCGGATGGCGAACGGAGCTGAAAATTAACATCTTCCAAACAAATAATTTTAACTCTCCTATCGCAGCCGGCACTGTTAATCATCAGTCATCACTGGCACAGCATATTTCTGCACGAAAAGGCGCAACTGTATCTGCGACTTCCTCTTTGCACTTTTTATACTTTGTAATATTGCTTCTATCATTTACTATCACAACTGCGCACGTAAACCCGAAAAAAAGAATGGTGTACGGTCGACGTACTTCGCCATGTGTGTGGTTTGCTCTTCATCGTTTTCGTGTTTGTCACTTTGAGTTCAATAAATCTTTTTCCTTCATAAAGATTTTGTGTTGTTTGATATTGTATTATCGATTACATTGTCAAGTAGCCGGCACTGCTGTACGGGCTCGGCGCTTCAAGGTGCAGTGTAAACAAAATACAATTGAAAAAAAGATACTGCTTGCTTATTCCTACGTATTACTTTTATCAACCAAATGTTTTTAGGGGAATCCCCCAAGGGAATCTCCACCTTGGGGGATTCTCCTAAAGACATTTGGTCAACACTGTTCCCACTTCGAGTTATTGATCAATTTGCTCTCGCCCTACCATAAACTTGCCACCCCGGGGCCTGACGGCATCTCAGGAGAATTTTATAAGGCCTTTAAATCCGTTCTAGCCCCTGTCCTGCTCCAAATTTTTGAGACAAGTATTGATGTTGAATTTCTGCCTCAGTCATTTACGAAAAGTCATATTGTCTTTATACCAAAAACCGAGGATAAGAAAAAACTTCGATTTGTAGATGGCTACAGACCAATCACGCTTTCTAATGTAGATTATAAGATTTTTGCTAAAGTACTGTCAAATCGGCTGCAGCTTGCAATGTCTACTTTGATTTGGCCTGATCAAACATGTGGCTTGCGGGGACGATCAAAACAATCTAACCTACATGTAGCGCGTACGGTGTTGCAGTATTGCAGTGACGCTCAAGAACAAGTAGCAATGCTGCAAATTGACCTGGAAAATGCATATGATCGAGTGTGCCATTCATTTCTTTTTGCACTTTTAAATCACGTCAATCTCGGTTCAATACTTTCTACTGGCATACGGCTTTGTTACAAGTCATGTACCACGCGCTTGATTGTTGATGGCTGTCTCTCGCAACCAGTCCCAATTCATTCTTCGGTGAAACAAGGGTGCCCACTGTATCCGCTCCTGTTCGCATTATACTTGGAGCCACTTTGCATAAGTGTTATAAACAGTAGAGCTGTCAATGGTTTCCGAATAATGGGCCACGAACTGAACGTATTGGCTTATGCAGATGACCTTGCGTTTTTTTGTACTGGTAAGCCACGCATCGATGAGGTTATTCGTTTAACGGAGGACTTTGGTTCGGTGTCAGGAAGTCGGATTAATCGCTCTAAGAGTTGCGGTCTGTGGTTTGGTAGCTGGGGTTCGACCCCTACTGAATATGCTGGTATAACATGGACATGCAGGCCACTAAAGTACCTTGGCGTCCCTTTGAGTGCCTATAAGCATAGCGCACATTATTGGAAATACCGCGTGTCAACTCTTCAGCGCTATGCTCAAACTTTTGTCCCCCATGGCCTCTCAATTTTTGGCAGGGCGACCGCCTGTAATCTGTTTCTCGCCACTAAAATATATTATGTACTGCAAATTATTCATTGCGCAAGACTTCCTATCCAGCGTTTTCACAGCGTTTTCGCTACTTTTGTGTGGGATTCGTCTTTTGAATCCATGAGGCGTGATAACCTTTTTCGGCCTGTAAGCGCTGGCGGCCTTGGTCTAGTTCACCTGTATGTCCGACAGATAGTGTCACGTTTCATGTTTTTCCGTGACACCACACACCCAATAGTACGTTCATTCCTGCAAACAAATTTTAGTTCATGTTTTACCCAACCTCATTGTGTCTTCCAATGTTTGTGACCGTCCGTGTTTGTGGGGCATAATGGAAGAGGTGTATTTGGCTGTCCGTGTCCTACTTGTTCGTTTTTCTCCTGAGTTCCCTTTTTTAGTGTCGAGGAAAAAGTTGTATAAGGATTTGATTAATATGCTCTTCCCTCTGCCGATGTACCGCTCTCTGTATTTTGGTTTACCGGGGCATGACGTACTAAAAAGAGTACGTAAGTTGCCAGTCTCGCCGTGTACAAAGACCTTTTTCTTTAATTTACACACCGGTACGTTGCCCGTTAGAACTTGGTTAGAGAAAAAGGGCATTTTTGTGTCTACCGTTAATTGCCGCCTTTGTGATGAACCAGAAACAATTGGGCGTTGTTTCATCAGTTGCAAAGATGCAGTACTCTTCTGGGATATCCTGCAACGCTCATTGAAAAAAAGAATTCATCTGACTCCACATTCTGTTCGCTATCTCACTGCGCTGCCATTTGGTGATGAACCCCTGGACATGTTCTTTCTGATTGGACTGCACAGCCTCTGGAAAACCCGCATGATGGATAGACACTGTGAACCTGTTGTGTCTACAAAGGATCACGTCAGTCGAATGGTTGTTCATCTTAGAGACGTGTATGCCCAGACTGAGTACGAACCGGAGTGGCACTCACTATTAGTGATGTGCTCTGCATTGCCCCTTTTCTAGTGCATGGTCTTTTCAATATGCATTGTTTAACACTGTTTTCGTAATGGCTAGTATATAGTTCATGTACATAGAACATTACATCACTGTAATAAATACCATGTTGAAGAAGAAAAAAAAGTCCCGGTTAGTTCAATTGGTAGAACGACTGCTCCGGTGAAGCGGTTGTCCCGGGTTCGAATCGCGGACCAGGACGAATTTTTCTTTAACTGCGATGTTTCTGAGAAAGCTGTATAGCTTTCCTTTGTAGCCGTATGGCTGCGCTTGGGTGGACGTCAATGAGTAATTACTCCCTTTTTGTATTACTTTTGTAATGACTAGGTCATGCGGTTTACGGAAACATGACGGAAGTGTTTTGAAAGGGTCCATATTATCAGCATACCGATTAAAAGCGCTCACGATGTTTTGACCTTAGTTGTCAAGGAAGTAGGCACGATTGGAAACAGACATTTCGCTACTAAGCCTCTGGGACATAAAGATTATTATATTCTTGTTTAACTAACACAAGCCCAATGCGCACTGTTGATTTCGTGCGCACTTCAAAATTATAGATATACAGTACGCATCTGTCATATTCTAAATGTCTGTTTAGGACATACCAACAAATAAATTAACCATTGATGTTAAATAACAAAACAGACGTTTTGACTGAGTTCCCAGGGCTTTAACATACTTAACATCACGAACAACATCACTTTCAATCTCTTTTTCATAGCTTTCTCACTGATATAGGCTCTAGAATATTCGAAGTTGATATGCATGAAATTGCTTCTCTTTTTGTCTCAGAAATATGCAGACATTGCCAAAAATAAATGGATTTAATAATCAGGCGGAAATTGGCACGTGGCTATGTTACCACACAGATGCACATGTTGACGGCTGGCAAAAGGCTGATGGGGAGCAAAAGCTAGTTACTGACTTTACTTGCGGCGTCAAACTGCAGAAGAAACAGTGCGGCAACCATAGCAACAAGCATGCACGGTGTTCGCGGGAGATGAGAAAAAAAAGTCCCTCTCGACAGCGTTCACTTTACAGCCAGTAAAGAGCTGTCGAGGTAAGAATACTTTCACTTCCAACGGAAGTGATAAGGGCGCGTACCGACGGCGATAAAGAGAGGCCATAAGCACAGAAGCGAAACATGTGTGTCACGGCTAACTATCACAGGGGATACTTTGCTTTATAAGAATCAATTCACCTCGCGACTTTGTTATCACAACAACTGGGAATATATTTTTCTTTATAAAAAGAAACTGATTTTGAGGTCTACAGTCAGTGGCGGGACGTTCTACAGTGTCCCGTACGCCAGCTCGGTAGTTCTCTGTAGGAGCAGAAGGTGGCAGTCTTGCGCTGCCGAATACACTACCAGAGAAAATGTTTCGCCAAGAGGTCCTGTAATTATTGCGGAGTGAAACGCGCTTGAAATATCTCATGCTGCACTTCCAGCTCTTGTCGTTGTCCGCGGTTATGTCTGGCACACAGAAATCACATTTTAAAGGGAGTAGGAAAAATGAGAGCCCTCGCCTTTTTAATGTTTCTCCGCGGAATTGGTATAACATTTGCCACTGATCAGAGGTGCACGGATGTGCTTTAGCGCGCTCTAAACAGCATCCGATTCCACTTTCTTCCACCGGCTCCGTAAAACGTACCTTAACTGATTTATGGCCGCCTATACAAAAGATCCCCGTTGTGCGTTCAGTATCTTTACCATATGGCTATCACGGGAGCGCAGATTCTAGCAAATCAGCCGAGAAAAAGCCGTCTACGAAACAACAGATAACCCGCCAGAAACCGGTCTTGATTTCAGTAACCGCAGGCTAATTCCGCCCGCGAGTTGCTTGGTTAGTCAGTCTCTACCGGAAGTTGCTAAAGTGGCACCTCTTTGGCCATAGGTTCTGCATGATGTCTTAAGCAACCTATCGCTTCCGTTTGACTGAAGTTTTTCCCGAGTGACAATGCTACTCACTAAATATAAATTAAACAGTTGGTACTACACAGCTGTAGTTAGCGAAGTGGCATACCACTGGAACATTTTATGCCACACCAGATTTTCAGGGATTAGTCGCGCAGAACCACCAGCTGGATATGCGTGCAGAAGCGTCTAGCGCTAGCGATTTGCAATAGAAGAATACTGATAAAACGGCTCGCTCTCCCGCTGACTCGCTCGCCCACGAAGCCTACCACAGCGGAAGTGAGAGGCGCGGTTCCTTGTGTCTTAATTCTCGAAAAAGCCTCGCGCGAGAGCAACGCGTGTGCGATTAGGTCAGCATATAATGCAGGGTGCACTGCGCATTCGTCTGGACAGCGCTCTGCCCGCTCTGTCACAATGTGCTGTCAGTGATACTGGCACCGTTTTTGTCGTCTACCCATTTTACCTCAGGCCTGTACATGCGTCATACATATAGGCGGCAAAGAGCTCCAACAGCGCAGGGCTTCGACTTGCTTTCTGTTCCTCTTGAATTACTCCCTGTAGGTCGCACAGTGGTGGCTCAGTGGCTATGGTGCTCGGCTGCTGGCCCGAAAGACGCGGGTTCGATCCCGACCGAGGCGTCCGAATTTCGATAAAGGCGAAATTCTAGAGGCTCGTGTGCTGTGCTATGTCAGCGCACGTTAGAGAACCCCAGGTTATCGAAATTTCCGGAGCCCTTCACTACGACGTCCCTCATAGCCTGATTTGCCTTTGGGACGTTAAACTCCAATAAACCAACCAACGTATACCGGCGAAGAAAATACCAGAGCTTCACTCCGTTGTTTGCTGCGTTTTATTTTATTTCGTTCACTATCACTTTAACTAGCACTATCTTTTTTCGGAGGTTCCCATGCGCTGGCTTCTTCGTTGCTGGTCGTTGCGTTTCCTTTTTTTTTTCTGTCGAACCGATGAGCAAGCGCACGTGTATGGCGTCACTGATCCTTGATGGCATATAAGCGCATATCACAGTGCGCCCTCTGCAGAGCCTACCGGAGGCTGCAGTTCCCACTCTCGTACTTCTTCGCTTGGCTCTGGTGCCGGGAACCTCTTCCGGAGCGGCATGCGAGCTGGCGTGGGATCTCTCCTCGGGACGCGTTTTCCTTTCCGCAGTGACGACAAACAAATGAGCTAGACGTGCCACATAAAGTGTGCTGCTGTGCGCGGTGACGACTCAGGATGGCCGCACTGCTTAAGTGGCATCTGACGAGGAGATGATCTCGCCTTTTGAATTTCCGGCCGCATTGGTCGCCCAGGAAAAGCCGCTCGCCAGTGTGGGTCAGTGCATGCCTGTTCAAATCGCCTCTGTAAGGGAAAAGAGAACAGAATGAGGAGAAGAAGCACACTCAGCAAGACAGCCTCATAGCCGGCTCAGCGGAGGAAGAGGAACCGCTCCATAAACACACGAGGCCGTTAACCTATGCGTAGCAGCGTTGATATGGAGCGAAAGGAGCGTATACTGCAGCCACTTGGCCCAGCGGCCACTGCCATGACGCAGGATAATGAAGCCCTGATCAGCGCTTAAAAAATCGTCTCTTCTCCTACAATACTATTGAAGAAGCGTAGCTTGTTGGGCCAGTTGGTGCATAGTATGAGAAAAGCAGCGAAAAGGACGCATTCACAAGGAGGAGAAGTACACAGTACAACGCTGGAAGCGTTGTCCTGTGTACTTCTCCACAGCGTTGTCCTGTGTACTTCTCCTCTTTGTGAATGCGTCCTTTTCGCTCGTTTTCTCATACTCTTACAATACATATCAGATAAAATTACAAAATAAGTCACACGCATCTATTGGTCTTAGAAACCGCCGAAATATGTCGGGCGCTCGAGTTCTTTGCAAGCCACTGGACTTAGCAGCAAAGGGGAACGCGAACATACGAACCTCTATTCGCTGATTCGCTTCCATGCGCAGCGACGCTAGTGCCGAGTACCTGGTCGCGGGAAATTTTGTACCCATTAGAAAGCCGGTGGGTACCCGGCGGCATCGGGGTTCGAACGCGAGGCGGATGCGAGGAGGATGCTCTACCACAAGGCCACCGCTTCGGCCAAGGAGATAACTCGGCTGGGTGACGTAACCACTCGCATACATTTAGGGCAAACAGCTTCTGTTGGTGTGTCGTGCATGGTCAAAACGAAATAATTAGGACAGAGAATCCCGCATGTCTGAGGACGGCCAAAATAGGCCCAGGTGTGTGTTGCCTCCGGTCACTCGAGCTCCGATCGGATGATGCAACAGCATTTCAAGATCGCCACACAAAGAGATGAAAATCGCTTTTTCCGTACCCACTATTACGCGCCACGTGTCTTTCGTTCGATGAATTCGCTCCTCGCCGTCAGCGCCCGCGTCGTGATTTCATCGCGGGCTCCGAACGCGACACCTCCGCTGCCGCTCGAGGACTCGGGTGGACCTTCATGGAAGCCCTCGTTGACGTGGCTCACGGCGTTGTGCACTTCGGGCGGCATCTAGGACGAAGATGTGGCCGCAGCGGCCAGAGTACCATGGTCCTGCGAAGACATCGAGGCCGGCGGCGCGCCGTGCGGCTTGGCCAGGCTTACGGGCGTCGCGTAGTACGGCTCCTTCACCGCCGTCAGCGGCATGTAGCTTAGGTCTTCGTTGGGGTCGGCGCCCGGACTCTCGAGCGCCTTGATCTCCGGCACGCCCAGGTCGTGGTTGTCCAGGCACAATGTGGCCGAGCCGGAGCCACCGCGCACGTCATCGTCGCAGTCCTTGTAGTTGAGCACCGGGTTGAGTTGGCCGATGTTGGAGTTAGCGTTGATCATGCCGTAGTCCTTGGCATTCGAGCACAAGCGCTTGAACACCACGCACAGCCCGATGAGCGATATACTGATGCCCACGAAGAGCACGATGCCTAGGATGATTCTGAAGATCATGGCGTCGGCTGCTTGTGCTATAGCGCTGCGGTCAACAGCAGGAATGGTGTACCTTATCTGGCAAGGGTAGAACGGATTCGATTCCATGCGCAGTTACACAAGTGGTGCCCCTATATGTAGCAACCGGGCACCACTTCAGCACTTTCCTTTCTGAGTGCGATTTCCGGTTCTTTCTGGGATCTCCCCATTAGTGCTGGTCGATGCGTCTCAGTAACGATGCGAACCGTCCCAGCCGTATAAACACAGGTCTAATCGTTTGTTCCTTTTGAAGAAAGACGATAGCCACTACAGCTTCACTGCGGAACACGATTACATGCAATCAGATTTAACAGCGCGTTTCCCTCGCGAACGAAAGGATGGCTAAGTTATCAGACGCCTCCACTTGCTTGGGCAATCGAAATGCTTTAAAACGCTTGGTAGTGTGGGTTTATTTGTTTATAGCGTGTGCGTAAAAGTGCCAAATATTGGTTGATGTTCGCTTGAGTCTAATGCCATTACTATAGGCTTCTTATACGAAAAACCAGAAGCAAAGCGCAATACAGAGTAAAACCTCGGCTTAGTTGTTATCGGTGGAGAAAGGGCCCGAGGAGCAGCGGTGCCTTCGTTGCTGCCTCTGCGGATGCTTGTTCAGCCGCTGCTCCTCCAAAGCCACTTTTTTTTAGGGAGCAGGTCGCCGCATGTGTCGCAGCGGAACACCGTGGGTGAACCGGATGAAATGATTTCATTCGTGAAAGGCAAACGCACAGGATCACGAACATCTAACGGACGAAGAACATTCGGCTGCTCTTGCATCACAGCCTGAACTTTGAATCGCCAATCATCCTAGGCACTCAAAGGACGACAGAAGGCGCGCAATTGTGGTCGCCACTCGCTCTTTCCTTTCTTTATACTTTGTAATATTTCGTGTATAATGTTACTACCATAACTGCACACGTATAATAGAAAAAAGAACAACAGATGCTTGAGACGCTTTGTCTTATCTGTAGTTTGCAATTTTTCGCAGCCGTGTTTGTCATTTTCAGGTAAAAATTCCTGAAAGGCATGAATTGTTTCTGTTGTCTGATATTATCGATTGAATCATCAAAATCCTGCGCCCTCCTGTAGCAGGTCAGCACTCTAAGCTGCGCTGTAACTAAAACTGAAATAAAAGTACTGCTGTTCGCACAGTGTTTGATTTTTTCTCTAACCATATCGATTTTGTAATGACTATGCGAAGTGCCATAAGCCAGCAAGACGCCTGGCTGTTTATATGCCCCAAATTACCGCGATACCGCTTAAAAAATTCATTGTAAGAAGAAGATAAGGACGAGTCAGCACTCCCGTGCTTCGTCGTCATCGCTGGTTCTTAGAGCGCGAGCTTTCAGTTTCTAAGGAAGTAAGCAAGTTTTGCATGCTGACATGCTGTAATAAACATCTAGGGACATGAAGAACATTATATTATTGGTTAACCGTCAGATGCACAATGCGCAGTACTGATTTCATAGCCCCTCCAATAAAAATAAATGTCACACATCTGTATCATTCCTATCACGGATGAATGATATGCAGCAAGAAAAGAAGTCATCATTGATCTTAATTTGCAATGCGTGCTTCCTTCAACTACTCAAGATACTTAATACTGCTTACGTGGTCTAAGAGGGATATTTTTATTTCATTTGATTTTATTTTTTATCTACCTTTATAATGACTCACGTGGTTGTAAGCGACTCTTGTAACGATACCAATATCCTGTGTTCACCTTTGTTCGCCAAGAAGCAAAGCTGTATTGCAGCCTATGGATGGCATGAACGCCTCGCAATCTTAAAGTTTCGGGCTCAATTCCCGCACCTTTTAAGAAGTTTTATATTTCGTTGACAGGATTGTTTGTCTGGATACCAGCAAGCTATCTCAGGAGACTAAAGATCTGATTAAGAAACGTCAAAGCATGATGACGTCTAACTCCACAGAGAGGATAGAACTAGCAGAGCTATAGCAGAGCAGGCCACGCACCCTACATCGTCCTTCCAGCCGCATATCTCATCGCACTCGTCATCCTTTTCAAGTTTCCAGACCTCGTGCCCGTACTACCACCTTTGCGGCATCATTTTTTTCCCGTACTGCAGCAGACTGGAACGGCCTACCAACGAAATCGCAGTCATCATGTGCTCATCCAACTTTGCTAATAATGTTACCAGTCATGTTTCTTTGTGTTGGCACTTGCTCACCAAAATATATGTACCCACCCCTTATATAATACCCCTCGTGGGTCTTTAAGGTAATAAAATGAAATGAAATGAAGTTAATAAATAAGCGCAAGGTAGCGGACATGGAGAAAGTTTTACATGGAGAAAATCGAGCATGCTCTAAGGAACGGAGGTAGCCTAAAATCAGTGAGGGGAAAACTGGGCATAGGTAAAAACCAGATGTATGCGCTTAAAGACAAACAGGGCAATGTCATCAGCAATATGGATAAGATAGTTGAATTAGCCGAAGAGTTCTACAAAAATCTATACAGTAGCGAATCTAATCATCAAGTTACTGAGGGAGGCAGTCGAGCACAGCAATGGGACATCCTACCAGTAACGAAGGAGGAAGTAAAGAAAGCCTTCGGAGCAATGCAAAGAGGAAAAGCAGCTGGTGAGGATCAGGTAACAGCAGATTTGTTGAAGGACGGAGGATAGATTGTGCTACAAAAACTAGCCACCCTGTATACGCAATGCCTTGTTACCTCGAGAGTACCAGAAGCTTGGAAGAACGCTAACATTATCGTAATTCATAAGAAAGGAGACGTCAAGGACTTGAAGAATTACCGACCAATTAGCTTATTGTCCGTTGCCTACAAGGTATTTACTAAGGTAATCGCTAATAGAGTCAGGACAACCTTGGACTTTAGTCAACCAAATGATCAGGCAGGATTTCGTAAAGGATACTCGACAATACATCACATTCACACTATCAATCAGGTGATAGAGAAAGGAGCAGAATATAACCAACCCCTATATATAGCCTTCATTGATTACGAGAAAGCATTTGACTCAGTGGAAACCTCAGCTTTCATGCAGGCATTGCGGTATCAGGGTGTAGAAGAGTGCTATGTGAAAATATTGGAAGATATTTATAACGATTGCACAGCTACTATAGTTCTCCATAAAGTCAGCAATAAAATTCCAATACGGAAAGGTGTCACGTAGGGAGACACGATCTCGCCAATGCTCTTCACTGCCTTCTTACAGGAGGTATTCCGGGGACTGGAATGGGAACAGTTGGGGATAAGAGTTAATGGAGAATACCTGAGTAATTTGCGATTCGCTGATGACATTGCCTTGCTAAGCCACTCAGGACAAGAACTGCAAAGGATGATCAATCAGTTAGACAGGCAGAGCAGAACGGTGGAGCTAAGAATTAACATGCAGAAAACCAAAGTAATGTTCAACAGCCTAGCAAAGGAACAGCAGTTCGCCATTGGTAGCGAGGTGCTGGAAGTAGTAAGAGAATATGTCTACTTAGAGCAGGTAGTGACCGAAGATCCGGATCGTGAGAGGGAAATAACTAGAAGTATAAGAATGGGGTGGTGCGCATATGGCAGGTTCTCTGAGATCATGAATGATAGCTTACCAATATCCCTGAAGAGAAAAGTATACAACAGCTGTATACTACCGGTACTCACCTATGGGGCAGAAACGTGGAGGCTAACGAAGAGGGTTCAGCTTAAGTTAAGGACAACGCAGCGAGCTATGGAAAGGAAAATGATAGGTGTAACGTTAAGAGATCGAAAGTGGGCGGAGTGGGTGAGGGAACAAATGCGGGTTAATGCCATCTTAGTTGAAATCAAGAGGAAGAAATGGGCTTGGGCAGGGCATGTAATGCGAAGGCAAGATAACCGCTGGTCCTTACTGGTAACGGAGTGGATTCCTAGAGAAAGCAAACGTAGCAGGGGACGGGAGAAAGTTAGGTGGACGGATGAGATCAAGAAGTTTTCGGGCATACAGTGGCGGCAACTGACAAAGGACAGGGTTAATTGGAGAGACATGGGAGAGGCCTTTGCCCTGCAGTGGGTGTAGTCAGGCTGACGATGATGATATTTCGTTGAACCCACAACACCACGCCGCATAAGCCCCACGCAACCGGATAAGAAAGATGGCCTGAAGGGAGAGCTTCCGAGACCTGTCGCTGTATTTCCTGCCTGAAATGCGGCGCAAGAAATGATTGTGGTTCCTGTGGACAGGGCAGCAGACACAAGTGACGGCCGACTTCCTGGCACACAAACTGCTTGATTTCGGCAGAA
Source organism: Amblyomma mixtum (assembly GCF_055824585.1). NCBI lineage: Eukaryota > Metazoa > Arthropoda > Arachnida > Ixodida > Ixodidae > Amblyomma > Amblyomma mixtum. The sequence goes on from NC_143020.1 coordinate 90,716,546, forward strand.
AGGCGATATGGTTTAATGTCCATGGCGGATCAAAACACGTTGCATGCGTAGCTCGTCAAATCTCTACAAAGTTCGCAGACCTTCGCAATGGCAGTCGGACTTTTTGCAATGGCCATGTTGAAGGCGTCATCATTGGTACCTTTCAGTACGTGCCTAATCTTATCTACGCCCGCTATATTTGGGTTGAAGCGTTTCCATAGGTCCACGATGTCCTCGATGTAACTTTTGAAGCTTTCTCTAGCCTGCACGCTGCGATCACTAGCGTAGACGCTTCGAAGCACGACATTTGCGAAAGGCAGAACGGCCGGATAGTCCAGCAAAGGTTGTCTTGAAGGCAGGCCAGGTGGTGATGCCTGAATCATGGTTATAATAGGACGTTTTTGCCAACATCAGTTAAGTAGAATTTTACGGACTTAAGCCTGAGAGCATCATCTCTTATTTTGCCAGAGCACCCGTTCGGACGCTGAGAGACTGTCCTAGACATCTTGGCAGTAGCTGATACTGAAGTTAGTGGAATCTCGCTGACGTAAGGCGTAAGAACAGGCGACAGGTGGATGGCGGTCCTCGCGCTGCTAACTTGTCACCGCCATGGGAACGGACCCCTTGCGACTGCGGATTTCCAGGGCGGTGTCGGAGGTGTGGATCGTGGCACCTCCCCGAAGTGACCAAGGTCTTCGTCATGGCGACCACCGCAGGCAGCACTCAGGTCCCAAAAGGACAAGCCAGCCAGCCGGAGGCAGCAGGTGCAGCTCGAGACTCGCGCTATATCCACCAGCCATGAGGCGCGATAGTGCTGAGCTGCCCGCGTCTTCTTCTTACAATGAGCAGTTTTAAGCGGTATCCCGATAGTTTGGAACATCTAAATGGCCAGCCATCTTGTTCGCATAGACCCCTTCAAATAGTCATTAAAAATTGATATGGGAAGATAAAAGATCGAACATTGTGCAAGGAGCAGTGCTTTTATTTTTGCATTCTACTTTGGAGCGCTGAGGCGTTGCAGCGGGGGCCGGGATTTTGATGATGCAATGACAACATAAGACAACACAAGTTGTTCATACCTTGATAGAATTTTTATGTGGAAATGACAAACACGACTGTGACAAATTGTAAACTATAGATAAGTCGATGCATCTCGATCATCTGTTGTTTTTTTTCTGGTATACGTGTGTACTTTTGGTAGTAACATGATAGAGGAAACTTTAAACTTTTAAAGAGAGGAAAGAGGCAGTGGCGACAACAATTGCGTGCCTTCTGTGGTGCATGTGCCGCCTGGGATCGTTGGCCATTAAGAGTGCATGCAGGCTGTGATGGAAGAGCAGTCGAATATTTGTCGTCCGTTAGATCTTCGTACTAGCGGGAGTTTGCCCTCCGGGAATGGAACCCCTTCAACCGCTTCACACGTGTTGTTCCCCTGCGAGACATGCGGCGACGTGTTCCCCAGAAAAGAGGCTTTGGATGAGCACCGGCTGAGCAAGCATCCGCAGATGCAGCAACGAAGGCACCGCTGCTCCTTGTGCACTTACTCCACCGATAGAACGTAAGCCCAGGTTTGACACTGCATTGTACTTAGCTATCAATTCTTCCTCTAGGACGCGAAAAATAGTGGCGTTAGACTTAAGCGAACGTCAACCAATATTTGGCGCTCTTTGAAATTCGGTTACTCATAAAGAAAAAATTTCCAGGACACTTTGCCAACTGAAATGTTGAGAGGGGAAAGCCGAGAACACTATGCCGTGACGACTTCGGGCGGATGTAACGTCACACCATTCCCGTGGCTTTATACATACCCAAGTTATAAATATTTAGGGGATCTTAGTGTTAGTTACGCTCAATTACACTATAGTGTAGGACGCCTTTGAAGGCGCTGCGTCGCGAACGGCCAGCTGTACGTCTCGGTTCAGTCCCGAGGCAGCGATCAGCGCACACGCACGAGCATCGGCGCCGCTGTCTTCGTCTTCTTCTTCCTTACGCCAGCCGCCCAAAGTTCGGGAGCCGAAGGTCTGTCTTACAACACATTTTTCTATATAATTTGAAACAAACCCGACGTTTTTTCGACAATTACGGGGCAAGTTTCCCTATTCCCTGATGACTTCCGGTGGATGTGGCGTCGAATTGTTCCCCTGGCTGTATTGACGTCCGTATTTTTCGACGAAATTTTGATATTTGCCTGTAATTAATGAACTAATTACTGTACAGTCATCAAACTTTGCTTCTAGGTTCATTTTTTCCTCCTCTATCTGAAGTACTTATTAGTTGTCTTGTATCTCTTCCACTTCCCGTGTTAAATGCGTGTGACACGCTTTGTTAACGCACGGACGACAGTATGAGCCATTAGAGGTTTTCGCCTTAATATGCCCGCAAAGTCGAGTGTTTTCAAGCATTTCGCTTCCTTAAGTAAAGGGAAGGGAGTGCGATAACTTCGTGTTCACTTCGTTCAAGAGTCAAATGCGCTGTTAAATCTGACTGCATGTCTTCGCATTCCATGGCGAAGCAGTCATATACTTTAGTCTTCATTCAAAAGGAATGTTATTCAAGCAGCGCTTTTATGGCAGCGACGGCTCACGTTGTAGGGCAGTCTTATCGACCTGCACTAATAAGGTGATTCGAGAAGACACCATAAATCGCAGCCAGAAACGCAAGTGGTTAAGCAGCGCCCGTTTGCTACGCATGGAAGCGAAGTGGCGAATAGTGTGTTCACTTGTTGGCGTTGTCTGGCGGTGCGGTGTGCAGTGCTTGGCAGTGAACTTGAGTGCGCGACGTTTATCGGCGGTTTCTAAGCACCAGTACATGTGTGCACTATATTTTGTCATTTTATCTTATACGTAATTTAAAAGAAAAGAAATGCGTTTGACAGGGCTGATCAAAGATTCATCATGTTGCTGCATGGCAGTCGCTTCTGCACCATCTGGCTGCGATACGCTTCTTTCGTAGCCATGTAAGCGTTAATACAAGTAGGTGAACGGCCTGTTGTGGTGTTTGTATGATGGAATGAGTATTTCACTCTTCCTCCGCTGAGCCAGCGTTGAGCTTGTCTTATTAAGTGCGCCACTTCGCCCTTTCTGTTATCTTTGCCCTCATAGAAGCGATTTCAAGAGACACGCACGGATCCACACTGGCGAGCGGCCTTTCCTGTGCGACGTCTGCGAGAAGCGTTTCAAACAGCGAGACGATCTCGCCGCCCACAAGGTGGTCCACACAAAGGAGAAACCGTACAAGTGCCCCAACTGCAGTCTCCGTTTCAGCCAAACTGGCAGCCGCAGTCGTCACCACAGAGCACAGCACCCTTCTGATGGAACGCCTAGGCTTGTTTGTCCTTGGTGTAGAACAAGCTTTAACCGGAAGGACAACTTTACCAAACACCTGCAGACGCACCTGCAGGAGAGACCCCACACCAGCTCCCATGCCGCTCCGGAAGAGGTTCCCGCACCAGAGATAAGCGAAGAACTACGACAGTAGGAACTGCAACCTCTGGTACCCTTTGCAGATGACGTCCTGTGATCGCACCATGGCTCGATCGAGCAAACTGAACCCCTACGCAACGAGCGGAAATTAAGAAGCAGTGCTTAAGTGCGTTGGTTGCGAAGCCAACATGAACGAAATAAAGAAAAAACATGCAACAAATGGCGGAGTGAAGCCCTACCGTTTTCTTCGCTGGTATGGGGACCATTTATAGACGAGTAGAAAGCGTATGGAAGTCCTACGCCGTTGGAACGTTCGGCCTACTGTATGCATGATGCAAGCACAGGCCTGAGGAAAAATGGGCAGACCACAAAAATGGTGCTGACAGCGCTGCGACGGAGCGTGCAAGGTGTGCAGACAAACGCACGGTGCACACTTCATAATATGCTGGCCTGTACGCACGCGCATTTCTCTCGGGTGCGGCGTTTTCGAGAATTCAACCGCAAGGAACCACCTCTCACATCAGCTGTGACAGGCTTTGGTGGAAAAGCAGTTAGCGCACGGGAGCGTTTTTATTAGTATACCTGTAGTACAAATCTCTAGCACGTCACACCTAAGTTGCACCCATATCCTGCCTGTTACTCTGCGCTATCAATCCGCGAAAGGCAGGTGTGGCGCAAAATGTTCGCGCTTTGAGCCTTATCGCAAACTGAGAGCAACGGCGTGACAGTTATATCTCGAGCACAGGCCTTGATATTCACAGGAGACGATAGCTCTGCACGAGACTCTGTCGAATATTCATTTCATTGAGTGGCTTTTTTACATGGGAATATCTAAACTACATTGAAACGGAAGTCGTAGGTTGCTTTAGACGGCATGCAGAACCGACACTAAACTAAGTGCTAAACTGTAAACAGAAAAGCAACCTTATAGGAATAACTGGCTCGTTACGTAGCGCAATCCCGAAGGGGTGGTTAGCTACTCCTCAAAACAGGAGTATATATTCTACTACTATGTTTGGGAGCTATTGGGGCAGTGCTAGAAGGAGTAAAGTGCTATCGTTCTCTAGAGAAGAGTTGATCTTTTAGTAAATGTTAAGCTCTCATGGGAATGAGCATGACAGTAATAGAAGTATATTATACTCCTTTGCAGCTGACTTTATAGTACATTCAGGAGGGTGCGTCTGTTCTTTTTAAGTAACTTTCACACCAAATTTTTGGAGCAGTTTGCCTTAATATAAGGCGGCATTTATGATTCCCAGAGCAGTAAACCTTACTTGGTGAAGAAGCCAATTTTGAAATGCAGTACTCCTGTGGAAGCCTCATTTAGACTTTTGTGTTCAAGAATGAATGCGTCAGTGAAATTACAGTGACGAATTTCAAACAGTAGTTTTATTGTGTACAAAAAATTGGAGCCAAGTGTCCGGCAAGTTCCTTTCGATGTTTGCAGAGAACCAACGCCTTGTCCCCCGTAGGAAAGAACAGTGTTTCTTTGACCCGCGCTCTCTTTGGTTATCCGATTTGGAACACCCAAACGAATGAAAATAGAGATGCCGCTGTTGCAAGCATGCAAGGAGGGAGCCTTGAAAAACTTCGTTGTCAGCATGCAAGAATATCATGCTATCGTTGGTTAGAAGGCACGACGACAAAGGAGGCTCCTCCTGAAAGAAATATTAGAAAAAGAAAGTAAGCGCGCATAAGCAATTACATCAAAAATTGATGTATGAGGTGCTTCAAGTGTAATCCAAGTCAAGTTTACACAAGGAATTCAGAGGACATTTCTCTAGAAGGCAGGCATTGTTGAAGTTTAAACATTTTTCAGGGCAAAACATTAGCTATAGCAGTACATAGTAGCTGATGCACTAGTTAGTACATATCTGAACCCTTTCGGATGACAGAAGCTGAACGGAGTTTTCAGAGTACCACAAGTTGCACCGAAAACCGCTTTCGTAACCCTTAATGCAATACGGCAGAAGGAAATCCGCGTCGATCGAGAACCTCTTCCCTATAACGCATAAAACTGCAAAAATGAAATGGTTTCGCCGGGCCGTTTGCGCACTCGCACTGCCTTCGGTTGCTGGCCTGTACAGTGGTGAGCAGCGTTGTCCAGAGCGCTTGAGCAGTGCGCACTTGGTAACAAAAACCGAAATTAGAGAGCAGCCCCTCATTACAGGGCAAAGTTTTCGTGCCTGCTTTGTTTACGAGGCTATCTGGCGCTACTTGCGTGCAAGCATTGCAGCTGGACCCTAGAGGCTGCCACAAAATCTGGATTTGTTTGCAAGGAAGTGCACCGCCCGAGCGCTCTAGACAAGGCTGCTCACCACTCTACTGAGAGGATCATTGCGGCAATTTTTTTTTCACTGATAAGAAGGTTCCTCACGCGTTCCAGATACAAGATCAAAAGTACTTCTTGAAATCGGAGTATGCAAAAAAAAAATACTGCGCTCTGCACGGACGCAACGCACACACGCTTTGCACACACGAAGCTTGCACGCAATTTCCTTGCTGGAAGGAGCCCCAGCCGCACATTCTGAGGGCGTCGTCATTCTGTGTATGGGTGAAAAGCAGCGCAAGGGCGATTAGCGCAGCAGTGGGAGCGGTTCTCTTTTAAAGCGAAAGCTTTACTACTTGCACTTTCACCCTTTGCCGTGGCGCGGCGGTGCCACCATTGACCTTTAGTTGACCTGTGTGTGACGTCATGTGTGACATCACGCTAAAGAGAAGGGCGACCGACTCGCGCCGTCGCAAGCCGCGGCGGTGCCACCACCGGCGCCTAATTTCTGCGCTCTCCGCTAGGAGCGCAACAGGTGCTTTGTGACGTCACGCCGAAGAGAAGGGCGACCGACTCGCGCCGTCGCAAGCCGCGGCGGTGCCATCACCGGCGCCTAACTCCTGCGCTCTCCGCTAGGAGCGCGATTGTGGCTTTACGCTGAAGAGATTAGGCTCGACTCACGTCGCTAGAAAGCAGTAGGTGTGGCAACCAACAGCGGCTTAACATTGCTTCGCGATCTCGCGCCCTCCGTGTGCGACGGCGGTGCACATGAACGGCGGCCTGACTGGACTGGATTGTACTGGAATGGATTGGATTGGATTTGATTGGATTAGATTAGAATAGATTAGATTAGATTACACTGCATTGAATTGGATTGCATTGGATTGGATTGTATAACAGATGCATCGCCACAAGCACCACCACCAGCTACACTACCAGCTGAACCATGGCGTAGGTACGGATATTGCTTTCGCAATTACCGGGCTTAACCAAGCTAAGCCACAGCGAATTTTTGGAATTTATATGGCACTCCTGTAAATAGAAAGCTAGCACCGTGCTCCACCACCTCCATCCCACCCCAAACCTGTATTCTGTGCTGCTTTGCCGTCACATTATTAGCGAGGGTTGAAAAGAAAACATTCTACCCAAGTGTGTCTGTTTGGGGGAAGTATTCAAGTGAGAAGGAACGCCAACCAAAAAATAAAAAAACGAAAAAAATGAAAAACGTTGCGGGATACGTAGACAGGATGGCGGCGCCCTGCTCGCCTACTTCGGAATAAATACATGTCACCGCGTGATTCCTCGACGCGACAGCTCGCCCAAATGGTAGCGGTTCGCTTTTATTTCGCACAGCTCGCCCACGCGTAGAGAAATAAGTGATAACTAACGCCTGTTTTTCAGATAATTTTTTAATTTTCTAGCTCATAGGCCTATCTAAATGCCGTGTGTATACCTCGCAGGAACGACACCTGGTGAAGCAGTTGTCTAGCTTTCAGTCACTTGTTAGGTATTTCATCAATTTGCAGTTTTGCTTCTTGGAACGAAAAAAGGCACGCAATGCACGCACCCTAGCTATCAGTAATTACGGATGAAAATTTCTTCATCACAGCACTGATGTGCTCTCGCGTATTGTCACTAGATGGCGCTACCATTTACGCGTGTCAGTTGAGTTTCCCTTCAAGTGGAGATGTGAGGAAACATTTGATGATGATGAAATCGGATTTCTTGATGGATTGATGGTTCGGACTCGCAAACAATCACATTACTCGTCGGCGGGACAAGAAGGTTAACTATTTATTAACACATGAAGCAAGAAGAAGAAAGAAGCAAGGAGAATGGTATTTACAACATTACTGAACCGTTGGTTACACGAAATCAGCCCCCTTAACCAAGAGCGTTCCGTTTTTAAGCCTTCTGTCTCCGCCCTTGTTAGGGACAGCAACCAGTAATAAAACAGGCGACACTTCTCACCAATCAATGCCCAAGGAAAGCGACAATACAGTTTCCGTCAACCAATCAAAAACTGGAGAGAGGATGCCAGCCAGTCAAACACTTGGGAAAGGAGATGTTCCGTGGACGCACACAAACAGCACCGAACTCGCTGCGCTCCGAACCTCTGCCCTCCCCCTCGCTTCCCCCTCCGCGCACGTGCACATGGGACACACGCATGCCACGGGAACAATCACTGAAGGTTCCTTATGTAAAAAAAAAGGAAACCTGTCGCTGAGGGGTCCAGCATCCAGTGGCAACCACAGCCCAACCTTGGGCCCCCTCCGAGCATCGGACGCTCACAGACCCATCGGCGCCGGAGCTCAGTATGCCTCAAAACTTGCTGACGCCAACTGGATAGATCGCTGTAACACGGCTGCCAGGCAGATGTCCGGGAAGAATACTTGGAGGCTTTTCCGCAGCCTCATAGACCCCGCGCAGACCCTGGGCGAAACACAGCGCCACTTACAACGAGCACTTCATAATTTCAAGGGCAGCAGAACACAACTCGCAGACACACTCAGGGACAAGTATCTCTGCTGCAAACAGGACCCTTGTGGTCAGGAGTATCTTTACGCCGCAAAGATAATCCTGAGTTAGACGAACCGTTCCAACTCTTTCATCTCAAGGCAGCCCTGGCTAAAATGAGAAGGGGCACTGCGCCTGGACGGGACAAGGTCACAGTCAAGCTGCTGGCCAATCTCCCTGACAAGGCGTATGAGACCCTTTTGGAATACATCAACACTATATGGAAGGGCGAAACCCCGCTCCCTCTAGACTGGAAAACAGTTCTAGTAACCTTAATCCCCAAGGCGGGAAAGGAAATCAACAGAGACAACTTGAGGCCTATCTCGCTCACCTCGTGTATGGGCAAGCTAATGGAGACAATGGTGCGGGATAGGCTCTCCGAATACTTGGAACAACGAAACACGTTTCCAGACACTATGTTCGGCTTTCGCCCACATAAGTGGGCACAGGACATACTCCTCCAAATCAACAGAGACATAATACAACCAGTTGAACGTCCACATAATGAAAAGTTCGTCCTGGGCTTGGATTTGAAAGGAGCCTTTGACAATATCAAACACAGCGTCATACTGACACACCTCAATGAGACCCACTGTGGCCGCAACACTTTCAACTATTTCAAAGGCTTTCTTACCCATCGAGCAGCATTAATCAAAATCCAAGAGGCAGAATATGGTCCGTATCAAATGAGTACGCGGGGGACACCACAAGGCGCGGTGCTATCCCCTCTACTCTTTAATTTGTCGATGCTCCATCTCCCGGACTATTTGCACGGTACTGAAGGCATACGGCATGCGCTGTATGCCGATGATATCACGATCTGGGCCACAGAGGGAAACTTAGGGCGCATGGAGGAATACCTGCAAACAGCAGCTCATGTAGTGGATCGCTACGCAGGCCACTATGGTCTCCACTGGGCACCCAGCAAGTCTGAATTTGTACACCTTAGGGCCTCCCCTAAGGACACTACCAAAATACATCTCTCCTTAACAAGTGGCCCCAAACATGAGGCCAAAGAGATTCGAATACTCGGACTCTTCATCCATAACCAAAGAAAGGTAGACACAACACTGCACAAACTCCGCAAAATTGGAGACCAGGTGGGCCGTATGGTCCGTTGCGTCTTCAATAAGAGAGGGGGTTTGCGAAGTAGGGATGCAGTTCAGCTGGCCCATGCTTTCGTAATCAGCCGAATTCTCTATTCGGTCCCTTATCTACACTTTCGGAAGCACGACGAAGACAAAGTGGAGGTAATACTCGTAAAATGATGAAGAGGGCACTTGACCTTCCTGTCTCCACCTCCAATGCGAGACTTCTTGCATTTGGAGTGGTGAACACCTTTCAGTAGCTCAACGAAGCCCATCTCACAAATCAATACACGAGGCTAGTCCAAACGAAGTCGGGCCGGGACTTGCTGGCCCGGCTTCACATCCAACACGATTTCCACATTCAGGAGCGGGTCCGAGTGCCCGAACTCTGGAGACGCGCCATCGGAGTTCGGCCCCTCCCCACTAAGATGGATAAGGAAGACCATAGTAGTCGTCGCCAGGCTAGGGCGGAAGCCTCAGCGCGCCACTATGGCAACACGCAAGGTGTCTACTACGCAGATGTAGCCGGGCCGACCCGCGGGTTGTGGAACACGGCCGCGGTCATACATCAAGAAATACAGGTGGATGGGCTCTCCTTTCGAGCCCCAGGCACAACAAAAGCTGAAGAGGTTGCTATCGCCATAGCTGCTTCTGATACCAAATCAAAACACATCATAACAGACTTCCGTTCGGCGTGTAAAAATTATGAGGCTGGCTGGATAACTCCACTAGCTTAACGGGTACTAAGGAACTACAGCCGAGACACCGATCCTACTCCCCGCTGCATAGTTTGGAGTCCGGGCCATCAAAGCCTAGCAGGAAACGAAGCTGCAGACGCGGCGGCCCGAGCACTCATTCACCGGGCGTTCCCATTGACTCCTGAGTACCTGAAACCTGAAGGCGGCTCTTTACTCTCGTTCAATGATATAACAGATTATTATAAGGATAGGCACCGCGTGTACCCAGCCCCTGCAAAGGGACTGGGGAAAGCAAACGAACGCCTTCTACTTAGACTATTCACTAATACAATGCTGTGCCCGGCAATATTAAAACACTTAGATTCCGCGTTCACTGGCAGCTGAAAACACTGTGGCGAGGTGGCTGACACCTACCACATGGTTTGGGCTTGCCAGCGCAGGTCAGCTGTCTACCCCCACCCCAACCCTAGCAGAGAGGAATCGGAGGCGGCCCTGCTTGGCTGCTCGGACCTTCAGGCCCAAAAGGCTTTGGTCAAGAGGGCTAAGCTGGCGGCATCGACCAATGGGGTCGCAGAATAGGGACTCCCCCCATTGCGGGGCTCTTTAAGAGAGCTTCACCTCTTCTATTAAATAAAGGCTTTTCATCATCATCATCGCGCACCGATCGTCCACCGTACACCCGCGTCCCCACAGCAATCCGCAGGGAAGCGAGAAGGCTGAAAAAAATTGGCACAGGCTTAGCTTGGTTAAGTCCGGAAACTGCGAAAGCAATGTGAGCTGCTTCCTCTTTCTGTTTCCCTGTAGACGGCATGGCTGCATACAGTAGGAAACCTCCGCCGTGGCTACCGCCGCTCTACACGGACGGCACCCAGATCAAGAGATGTTGAACGCGTTCGCCTGGCTGCATAATATGCGCGCCGTTTAGCTAAACGCTGTTCCCTCTCTTCATCCGCTTCTTCCGCACGCCGCCGCTTCTTAGCTGCAGCACATCGTTGCAGATTCACCTTATACACATCATCCGACATATTGTGGAGGATTCGCTGGGACGACTGCTACGATCCGAGTTGGGGGGCCGCTTTTCAACAGCTGGCATGACGTCACGTAGAGCGAGCGCCTCCCCCACGACAGCTGCGGCATGGAGGATTCGCTGGTACGACTGCGACGAGCCGAGTTGGGGTCCGCTTTTCCACAGCTGGTATGACGTCACACATAGGTCACGCTAAATGTTAATGGTGGATTCTCCGCGACGACGGCCAAGAGCGGAAACCTCGAGCAGTATTGCTTTCGGAATAAAAAACATCCACTGGCCACAAACACTACGACCGCAGGCATTAAAACACGGCACTGCAGAACGCTGCGCGCTAGAAAGTATCTGTGGTGGTGGGGAGGCAAACCAGAGGCAGAACGAGCGTTTTGGCGACGATGCCGCCAGCAACAATAGAGCAGCCACCGACATGCGTCGCGTCGTGCGTCCGCGTGCGTCCGCGGTTCCATGATTTCGGTAACCCTTCAACCGGGGACAGGTGCACATGTTAAAGTCTCGCTCCGTGCACTGTACTGGAGGCTGGATGACACATCGGAATGTTCAGCAAACTTCATAGTGCCCCTCAGGGGCACTACAGCACGGCTAGCTAAAAGCGACTCCGAAATTCAACACGCTGCTCGGCCGTTTCGGCCGAGATACCCGAAACCCAAGCCTCTTTAACCTCGGAGAGCCAAACACCCGTCTTCCCGGCAAGCGCGACGCAGTTTTGTGGGTCAAGCTACCGTGCCATCTCAAGCTCAAGCTCGCGAGCGCGTCTCTCTCCGCCGGTGTGGCTCCGTCCAGAATCACGTGACGCCTCCTCCGGTTCTCACTGGCCCTCTGTCGATGCCGTGTCCCGGCTTCGGCGCGGCGTTTTTTTCTGTTCCGCTAGAACCTGACGATTTGCCAAAAACGTCCACTGCGGCGGCAAGAAAACGCTCCGGTGCCGTCGACGCCGACGAATCGCCCGGAAAAACGCTCCATGCGGGCCACGCTTTACGCCAAGCTCATGTGGCGCCACAATCGCTACGTTCGGTTTCGTGCAAATAACAAAAATGTTTTATAAACCCTAACTAAATATTGAAATACACTTTTCTTGCAGTCATTAGGCGCGTTTCCCATTGTCCAAAAATCTTCGGGCGAAGCGGATTCGCTCGCCGCAAAAGCTAGGAGCTGCTCTCATCTATCGACGCCCAGGCGAGGTGGAACTGCCGCGCCGCTGCTGTTTCTCGCGTTTGCACACCACGTTGCCGCTCGCGGTGTTCCGGTCAGAAAGGCATACTACTGTTGATCAAAATTGACCCGCAGACGACGTCACCGAAGCTCAGGGAATGACGAGGAACAAGTCCACGCGTCGACGCGTATTTTTACTTCCATGGCTATAATTTGCGGCAATGTTGTCTGCGACCGAAACTGTTTATTTGCGGAAACCTAAAAAACGAAGTAAAAGCGAAAGCCATGCCGCCACGTCACTGCCTGAAAAGCACTCTAAGCGTCGGTTGACTCATGTTACTCTAGGAGGTGAGTTCAAAATAAACGCGGAAACAGTTACGTTTAATCCGGTTTCATAGGAAAATTTGCCGAACAGGACAAAAATTTGAGGTTTTCTAAAAATTCTCGGAGCCTGTAGTTCAGCTCGTAAAAAGAAGAGCTCAGAATCCTCTTCAGTGCACTTTTAAGCCTGCTTACGTGCCGAAATTCGAAAGCAATCTGCTAACCGGCACTTGAGCAATCTGATGGACCGGCACTTGAGCAATCTGATGGGATTGCTAGGCGGGACTTCAGTGGGTACCACATGACGGCGCTACGACTGCACGCCAAGCAAGGAGGAAATTTACCGGAAACGGAGGACATTTGTTACTCGCTTGGTTGCAACATCTGTAATTAACCTACTCAAAATTGCTCATGCTGGCATAAGTACATATCTCGAAGATACGTTTTTAAGAACTCTGCATTTACTAGATCGATGCGCCTTTATTCAGCTTCAAACGTCGAAGTGTCCCGGCGGAAACTTGCATAACCTAAAGTATATTGAATACCATGTAGGAAAAATTAATGTGTCGTGACGGAGTAGCAGCGTCCCCTTCTCGGACGCCGGCGACTGGATATGATTATCAACTAGACCCCAACACCTTTTCTTATTAATTTATTTATCATACAAGTGGGACACTCTTGCGGACAGCCTTTGCCTACAAAATCCGTCCATGCCACACTTGAGCAAAGAAAGGCTTTCACCTTAATAGAGATGTGCTGATTAAACAGCTCGGGCGCGCTAACTTACTCGCTCGCCCACAAAGCCAGCAATCTCTAAAGTGAAGAGGTTCATGGCGGCTCACTTCTCGAAATAGCCGTGAACGAGGGAAATGCTCGGATAAACTGGCCACCATATTATGGCGGGGGCAATGGGCGCTTATCCCCAAAACATGCACCCTCCATTAATGTGTGCTGTGAAGCAGATCTGGCACTGTTTCCGTGGTCGGTGAAATTTTCCTCACGCCTGTACATCCGTCATATGCTAGAGCGGCTGAGTGCTCCGACGGCGCAGGGCTTTGACTTGTTTTCAGCTCGTCTGCAATTGAAATCAAATCAAATCAAATTTATTTTCTAACAAGTGGGTGGTGGCCTGGTCTAAAAGCTGTACAGACAGCTTGACAAAGGCCCAGGAAACCAGTAGACAACATAGCAGGAGCAAACAGCAAATTCCAGAAGTGCATTAACATGACATCCAAAAGCGTTATACAACGCATACGTCACTGTATCACGATATGAAACAGAACAAAAAGATGATCAAGAATAAAATCAGCGGAAAACGCTCAACAAGGCAGACAGTTCTTAAATGCGAGTGTAATATTTAAAGTAAGAACATATGTATGGATAAATTATATTTGCACGAAGTAGGTTCTCAATTGCTTTGGACTAACTTCCAACAGTGTATTTATATTTGCTGAGAAAAACGGGAAGATTATTAGCCAAGGATTGCAATTTGTGTCTGTTCTGAAATACGTCTGTTCTAATAAATTACTTCCCCGTACCTGTGAAAACAATACCAGGCCTTCCCCTCGCTGTTTGTCGTAGGCTTTTCTTTATTTCGTCCATGTCGCCTTTGAAACCAACGCATTCCCGCACTGCCGTTTTCGTGGGTGACCTTAGGGCACGTTCACACTTGCCCAAAAATCCGGCGAGCGAAGCGAATTGACTCGCCGCAAAAACAAGAACCTGTTCTCACTTGTTCACACGCGGGCGAGGCGGATCCGCCGCGCCGCTGCTGTTTCTCGCTTTTCCACACCGCGTCGCTGCTAGCGGTATACACAGATATAGTGCGAAAAGAGCATAAATTTTCGCTGTCTACGTACCATAAGCGTATGCATGCTTACGTACGTTAAACGCAGGCACATTCTCACTTTTAGTTCAGCGTATGCTAGCACAGACGAAAAAATAAACTGAGCGTGTAGTGGCGCCATCTGATTGGCAGGGTGGGAACCATTACTGTCAACAAAATGACACTGCTGTTAAGCCTTGAAGTGGCGGAATCGTCCTTCTGAATAAAAAAATTACCGACAATTACTTTACTTCCTAATGCGAAATTTGAGCGCAGCAAATAAGCTGTTTCACCTTTTCGATAGATTGAGGCAAAGAAATCGAGCAACACATCTATGCGCTATCACAGAATTTTTTTTTTATTTTTCACACGTATTCCTTTAACAAAGACTCCACTAACAGTTCTTGACAGTCATGAAGGAAGCTTTGTGGTCGGAGAAATAGACCGATATATGTTCGACTTGGTACACCAATGTTTGATTCTCAAAGACGAGATCTATACAAGCGCCTCGCGAGGTTGTCACAGCCGTGGGACGCGTTACGAGCGAGAGGAACGGGATGTTCTCCCGCATAAGCGTTAGGAAATTGCTGTTTGTCTTTGTGTCAACATTAAAGTCCCCCACTACTAACATCGGTGTGGATCGATGGACGGTTAATGCGAGTTGCAGGAAGTGCACGACGTCTTTCGTGAGTGCGGTAGGGGCGAAGTAGGCAGCTACTACCAGCAAGCCGTTGGGCAACTTTGCGGCGCACAGTTCGCCAACTTCATGTGACGTGCCAAACATTTCGACTGGTATTGCAGAGAGACCTGTGCGCAAGTAGATAGCGACTCCCGCCACTCTGTTGTGGTCTGTGCGAGCACCACAGCAGTATAGGAAATCTATGATTTCGAGAGGCTCTTCGGGATCCATCCAGGTTTCAGCAAAGCAAAGTACAGAGGAGTGGCGCAGAATGTGATCGTGGTGTACGTCCTTGGCATGTGCGGCAAGGGAGCGTACGTTAAGAATGTGGTTGTGAATGATGAATCAAGTGCTGCCAGCGAATGACGCGTCCATTGGCTGTCTGCGTGTGTTACTGATGTGTGGTTAACATGTTAAGCTTCGCCTGTAAGAGTGGAACGCGACAGCGTCTTGCAACGCTGCCAGGGAGTCCACAGAACGCCATCGCCAATTCGGCTGTACGCCTTGCTGGACGGTAAATTTATTTTTTGAGGAAAGGAAATGTATCTCTCTCGCATATCTGGGTGGACACCTGCACCTCGCCGTAAGGGAAAGGGGGAAGATGGGAGTGAACGATGACGCCGTATTAGCTAGACGCGCCTTTGTTCATTCCAAACCATTCAGCTGGCATTACGGAGTGGCTAGCGTGCTCGTATCGCACTCCGGAGACCCTGGTTCGATTCCCCAACTCGACCAATTTCGTTCTCGGTTTTATTGATTTATGCGGTCTAACTAGAAAGGTTAATTAGGCTATTTCATATTTATATTATTGCATTTCTATCCATCGTGTTCTGTCATTAACCTGTGAATTGTTGGAACTGTCTAGGATGTTCGACACAACGTATATGAAACGAGCAACGTCTTACTGAGTGGGGAAGTGCGTGGTTGTGGAGGGAACGCGGCTTCGTACTTAGCTGTTTTTTTCAGCAGCGTCTTTTTCCGCGGACGCTGTTGTCGCTGCGGCGCGCGTCTTTCTTTTCTTTTCTTCTGACGTCTTCATTCTCCTCTATATTAATTAGGCTAATTGATTAATTAAGCAATTAACTAAACTCAGTCCAACTTAGTTGCAGCATCACTATACGATCCATTTGATTGGTTGCATGGTTACTAGCCAAAGTACAATTGGCCCCATTTGAAATTCGCGCACTGTGACGTCACGAGCATTTCGACCAATTGAAAAGCATGACATTGGGGGCGGAGCTGGTTACGAGGCCGACGCCGACGACGACGCGAAACCCAGGAACGGACGCCAAAGAGCTGCGCTCTAAAAAAGAAAGCAAGTTTATCACTTATACGTTTTCTTGGAGGCGAGCTGAGAGGAAGAGAAAGACCTGTGCCGGATTTGTGGCCAGTGAACGCAGTGAAAAAGGCAGAAACAACGAGAATTAAATCCGAAGCTGGGGGTCCTGCTTCGAAGGGCGACGCCATGTTTGTCGCCGCGCGGCGGAATTGGGTTGGCCCAGCCCGATCGTCCTCGCCGCGCAGCTTTTTGCATCGCTCGGCGTCAAAAGCGGCCGAATCCGCTTAACTCGCCGGATTTTTGGGCAAATGTGAACGGGCCTTTGCATCTGCTTCTTTGCTAATCGCTGCATTGGGGGTAGGGATTTTTTTCCGGAGCCGTGGTGAAAGCCCACGCGCATGGTGTCACAGATAAGTGAAGCTACATGAGCTCATCTCACAGTCCGTCCAGTACAGAGTCTACTGGCGGCTGCACTTCCCACTGTTTATTTAATATTATTTTCATATACTGCAGACCCTCATTCGGGTCCAGGCAGGGAGGGCAGAAAAACACATTCACACAACAGTGTAGCACATATACAATCTAAAATAGCTCACAAAGTGCGTTGTCAAAATCAACAGCCGATTTCACTTGTAGAGGCAGGGCGTTCCATTCGTCAATAGTTTTCGGGAAAAAAGAAAATTTAAAAGCGTTAGTATGCGCGAAGTATGGTCCTAAAGTGTGATTATGATGACGTCGAGTTCTACGCGTTTCTGAAAAGTGCACATAGGGGGCTGGAGAGATGCCTAGTTTTCTGTGGATTAGTTGGTGAAGGAAAGATAGACGGGCTATCTTGCGTCTGACGTGAAGAAGTTTAATATTATTTGCTGACATTAACGAGGATGGGGAATCAGTTCTGTTGTACTTATTAAATATAAAACGTACTGCGCGCCTCTGTATTTTTTCTAATTCTCTTATGTCTTTTTTTCCATGTGGGTCCCAAACGATGGCGGCATATTCGAGTTTTGCTTTTATAAGAGTATTGTAGGCTAATAGTTTGCATTTGCTAGGTGCGTCCTTAAGTTTATGGCGAAGAAAACCATGATTACGTAAAGCTGAGGATTTAATGTGGTCTATATGGTCATTCCATTTTAGTTGCGAGTTTAGAACAATGCCAAGGTACTTATACCTTGGCACTTCTTTAGTGCTTGTTCGCTTGTTCGCTTGGTTGTGGTGCGGGAATCTGTTCCGGAGGGGTATGCAACCCTCAGACTCTGGGGTCTCTAGGGTCTCTCCTGCAGGTGCGTCTGCAGGTGTTTGTCAAGGCGGTCCTTCCTTCCACAGTGAGGACAAATGACCTAGACTTGCCGCCGTGCTGCACTGTGCAGTGACGGGTCTGGCTCCAACCCCGGATGAAGCGAAGCCCGCAGTCGACGCACTTGAACGGCTCCTCCCCTGAGTGGACCAGCTGGAGGTCGAAGAGATGAGTCCGCTGTGTGGACCTTCTCCCGCATTCCTGGCACAGAAAAGCGCACCTGCTCTTGCGCGTCCGTTTAGGTCCGTTGAAATCGCCTGTGTGAGGGAAAACAGAACAGAATGACGAGGTGTGGCACACAGAGCGAGACTGCCTGATAGCAGGCTCAGAGGAGGGAAATAACCATTGTATTACACAAACGCCACATGCGGCCATTCAGCTGCATGCAGCAGCCTTTACAGGGCTGCGAAAGAAGCGCACTGCAGCCAGTCGGAACTGCGACCAGTTCGACGAGGGAGCATATAAAGCTTTGATCGGCAATATTTCTTTGCATTATATCTGAGAGAAAATAACTTAAGAAGACACACGCATGTGTGGTGTTTGGAAAAAGGAGAGATAGGTTGCCCGCGAAAGTTCTTTGCCAGACATTGGGAGTTGGCAGCGATAGAGAATGCGAAGATGTGAACACTCTAGTCAAAGAATTTGCCGACTCGCTTCCACGCGCAGCGACTGTAATGGTGCCCCTCGGTGCCGCACCTGCAACTACAGGCGCGTCTACACAACTTCCGCTTCTGGACTCAGCGATTTCTGATTTCACGTCGGATATCCCTACTCGAATGGCGTGATGCATCCGTAACGGCGCAAACCATCGCATCCGTTTAAACGCTGGGTCGAACACTTCTTCCTTCTGAAGGATGTCAGAAGGCACGACAGCTTCCCCACAGGGTGCGGCGACATGCAATCTGTTGTAATTGCACATTTGCCTCTTGAATGAACAGCAGACTAAGTTATCGCACTCCTTTTTTATTGCGAAAGCAATACTATTTGCTCTTTCACGCCTTTGCCGTGCCGCGGCGGTGACCACCATTGACATTCATTTGACCTTGATTGCATTAGGTTGGATTAGATTGGATTATATTAGATTAGACTGGATTGTATTGGACTGGACAGGATTGGATTGAATTGGATTCAATTAGATTAGATTACATTGGATTGGATATTTATTTATTCATTTATTTATTTACCAGCACAATATACATGGTGACAGTGTGCCCATAGTAAAAGCGGCCTCTTGGACCGCTTGACTTGGTCATGGACACCCAGCTACGAACTTTGGCAACAAAACCGTGGCACACTTTCAAACTAAATACAATATTGCAAAAAAAAATCGCGGCAGGCACTTCCCGCAAGAAAAACAAAATGACAAACAAAGCAATGAGGAGTGCAATACAGTCAATTCTGTTTACAGATTCAATGCAGTATCTGTGTGAGGTGGTTTTTAGGTCAATGTTTTTGACACAAAGAGCATTTAGTAGACGCGGTAATATGTTTTCAAGTATTTGACAGCCATATGTTGTTCTGTATGTTTTAATGTGCCACTGATCGACGTTTCTTGTGTTGTGTACTTTATAGCTTACTTCAATGTTGGAGAGTTCATGAAGGAAGGACGTGTGATTAATAATTTCGCGCTTCAGTGCGTGGCTGAGGCGAAAGGTGCACAATTTAGTTACCAGGAGTATTTTGTATTTATAAAAAAGTCCTTGTGTATGGAATGTTCTAGGAACATTTTCAATTATTCTGATAAAATTTTTCTGTAATACGAGTAGCTTATTGATGTTTTCTTGCGAAGTTTTTCTCCACACTAAATTACAGTAATTGAGGCGAGAACTAAAGTGTGAATGATATATTGCCACCAATGCTCTTGTTGGCAGTAGTTGGCGATATCTGCAAATTAAACCAATAATTTGCGACAGTTTGCTGGCAATGAAATAGGCATGGTCATGCCAAGTCATTTTTTCATTAAATACAACGCCCAGTGTTTTAAATGTAGGTACTATATCTGCATGAGCATTATTGAAGCAAATGTCTTTTACAAGTGTAACTATCTCATTTTTTGCTCTAAAAATAACCGCTTTTGTTTTCGCGACATTTACCTGTAAACCATTTCTTTTTGTTCATTGGATTGGATAACCGATGCATCACCACAAGTCTAACCACAAGCACCACCACAAGCTACACTAACAGCTGAACCATGGCGTAGGTACAGATAGTGCTTTCGCAATTACCGGACTTAACCAAGCTAAGCCACAGCGAATTTTTTGCGTAGAGAAGCGAAGTGCTTGGAAACGCTGTATTTATATGAAGTCGTGTGGCCAAAGAGCGCCAAACATTGACCGATGTCCGCTTCATTCTAAAGCCACCACTGTTGGCGATTTATACCAAAAAATGAATAGCAAAGCTTATTGCAGAGTCAATCCTCGGCTTACTTGTGATCGCTGGAGTAAGGAGACAAGGCGCAGCGGCACCTTCCGCGCGGACTAGGCTGATTCTCGCTCTCCCGGTGCTCTTCCAGGCGATTTTTCCCAGAGGACAGTTCGTTGCATGTGCCACAGGCGAACACAATCGGTGAAGTGGGTGAATTGTTTCCATCCTCGGAGGGCGAACCAAGCTGAGAACTAACATCTTCCAAACAAATAATTTGAACTCTCCTATAGCAGCCCGCACTGTTAATCATCAGTCATCACTGGCACAGAATATATCTGTAAGAAAAGGCTCAACTGTATCTGCGACTTCCTCTTTGCACTTTTTATAGTTTGTAATGTTGCTCCTGTCATTTACTATCACAACTGCGCACGTAAACATGAAAAAAAGAATGGTGTACGGCCGACGTGCTTCGCCATGTCTGTGGTTTGCTCTTCATCATTTTCGTGTTTGTCACTTTGAGTTCAATAAATATTTTTCCTTCATAAACATTTTGTGTTTGATATTGTATTATCGATTACATTGTCAAGTAGCCGGCACTGATATACGGGCTCGGCGCTTCAAGGTGCAGTGTAAACAAAATTCAATTGAAAAAAAAATATACTGCTTGCACTAAGTTTTATCTTTTATCCCTACGTATTACTTTTATAATGACTAGGTCATGCGGTTTAGGGAAACAAGACGGAAGTGCTTTGAAAGGTCCATATTATCAGCACACCGATTAAAACCGCTCACGATCTTTTGACCTTAGTTGTCAACGAAATAGGCGGGATTGGAAACAGACATTTCGCTACTAAGCCTCTGGGATATAAAGATTATTATATTCTTGTTTAACTGACACAAGCCCAATGCGCACTGCTGGTTTCGCGCGCACTTCAAAATTATAGATATACAGTACGCATCTATCATATTCTAATTGTCTGTTTAGGACATACCGAAATGAAATTTACCATTGATGTTAAATAAGAAAACCGACGTTTTGACTGAGTTCCCAGGACTTTAACAAAGAACAATCACGAACAACATCACTTTCAATCCCTTTTTCATAGCTTTCTCACTGATATAGGCTCTAGAATATTCGAAGTTGATATGCACGGAATTGCTTCTTTTTTTGTCTGAGAAATATGCAGACATTGCTAAAAATAAATGAATTTAATAATCGGGCGGACATTGACACGTGGCTATGTTACAGCACAAACGCACATGCTGACGGCTGGCAAAAAGCTGATGGGGATTAGAAGTGCAAGATGCCGGGCTAGTTGATATTGCATAATGAAATAAAACAGCGCAAGGAACGGGACGAAACACGAAGGAGCAAAACACAGATACGGGCGCTGAATAACAACTGAAATTTTATTTCGATGCAGGACACATATGTAAGGTACAAGGAGGGCGGTGTTGGGGAGGGCTGATGGGGAGCCAAAACCAGTTACTGACTTTACCTGCGGCGTCAAACTGCAGAAGAAACAGTGCGGCAACCATATCAACAAGCATGCACGGTGTTCGCGGGAGATGAGAATGAAGGTCCCTCTCGACAGCGTTCACTTTACAGCCAGTAAAGAGGTGTCGAGATAAGAAGACTTTCACTTCCAACGGAAGTGATAAGGGCGCGTACCGACGGCGATAAAGAGAGGCCATAAGCACTGAAGCGAAACATGTGTGTCACGGCGAACTATCACAGGGGATATTTTGGTTTATAAGAAAAATTCACCTCGCCAGTTTGTTATCACAACCACAGGGAATATATTTTTCTTTAGAAAAGGAAACTGATTTCGAGGGCTACAGTCAGTGGCGGGACGTTCTACAGTGTCCCGTAGGCCAGCTCGGTAGTTCTTTGCAGGAGCAGACGGTAGCAGTCTTGCGCTGCCGAATACATTAGCAGAGAAAATGTTTCTCCAAGAGGTCCTGTGATTAATGCGGAGTGAAACGCGCTTGAAATGTCTCATGCTGCACTTCCTGCTCTTGTTGTTGTCCGCGGTTATGTCTGGCACACAGAAATCACATTATAAAGGGAGTAGAGAAAATGAACGCCCTCGTCTATTTAATGTTTTTCCGCGGACATGGTATAACAGTTGAAACTGATCAGAGGTGCACGGACGTGCTTTACCGCGCGCTAGAAACCATCCAATTCCACTGCGCGTTTGCACTGCGCGGTGCACTGCGCGTTTGTCTGGACAGCGCTCTGCCCGCTCTGTCAGTGTGCTGTCAGTGATACTGGCACCGTTCTTGTGATCTAGCCATTTTGCCTCAGGCGTGTACATGCGTCATACACATAGGCGACAAAGTGCTCGAACGGCGCAGGGCTTCGACTTGCTTTCTGTTCCTCTTGAATTACTCTCTGTAGGTCCCACAGTGGTGGCTACGTGGTTACGGCGCTCGGGTGGTGACCCGAAAGACGGGGGTTCGATCCCAAGCGAACCGTCCGAATTTCTAGGAAGGCGAAATTCTAGAGGCTTGTTTGCTGTGCGATGTCAGTGCACGTTAAAGAACCCCAGGTTATCGAAATTTCCGGACCCCTTCAATACGACGTCCCTCATAGCCTGATTTTCCTTTGGGACGTTAAACCCCAATAAACCAACTAACGTATACCAGCGAAGAACATACCAGAGCTTCACTACGTTGTTTGCTGCGTTTTATTTTATTTCGTTCACTATCACTTTAACTAGCACTATCTTTTTTCGGAGGTTCCCATGCGCTGGCTTCTTCGTTGCTGGTCGTTGCGTTTCCTTTTTTTTCTGTCGAACCGATGAGCAAGCGCACGTGTATGGCGTCACTGATCCTTGATGGCATACAAGCGCATATCACAGTGCGCCCTCTGCAGAGCCTACCGGAGGCTACACTTCCCACTCTCCTACTTCTTCGCTTGGCTCTGGTGCGGGGAACCTCTTCCGGAGCGGCATGCGAGCTGGCGTGGGGTCTCTCCTCGGGACGCGTTTTCCTTTCCGCAGTGACGACAAACTAATGAGCGAGACGTGCCACATAAAGTGTGCTGCTGTGCGCGGTGATGACTCAGGTTGGCCGCACTGCTTAAGTGGCATCTACAAACAGCGCACTGGTGCGGCTTCACCCCCAAGTGAACCAGCTGGCGGATAGGAGATGGTCTCGCCGTTTGAATTTCCGGCCGCATTGGTCGCCCTGGAGAAGCCGCTCGCGAGTGTGGGTCAGTGCATGCCTGTTTAAATGGCCTCTGTAAGGGAAAAGAGAACAGAATGAGGAGAAGTAGCACACTCAGCAAGACAGCCTCATAGCCGGCTCAGAGGAGGAAGAGGAACCGCTCCATAAACACACGAGGCCGTTAACCTATGCGTAGCAGCGTTGATATGGAGCGAAAGAAGCGTATACTGCAGCCAGTTGGCCTAGCGGACACTGACATGACGCAGGATAATGAAGCCCTGATCAGCGCTTAAAAATTCGTCTCTTCTCCTACAATACTATTGAAGAAGCCTAGCTTGTTGGGCCAGTTGGTGCATGGTATGAGAAAACCAGCGAAAAGGACGCATTCAAAAGGAGAAGTACACAGGACAACGCTGAAAGCGTTGTCCTGCCTTGCAATTCCTTGGAAATGCCCCCCTTCCTTTCTCCTTCCGGTGCCAGCCTTTTTCTTTCTTGTTCTCATTTCCCTGTACCACGCTGACTAATCCTGTTATCTGAGTTTTGCAGGTTCACCCAGCGCCTCCCCCCCCGTCGCAGCCCCTTCAAAGCCTTTTGTTCATTACACACCCCCCGGATATAAGTTGTTCCACTATTGCAGCCTAACGAATCATGATTCACCTCCCTCCCCTTCCTGACACGCATCCCCTCCCACACCACTTTCCTTCCCCACCCCCGGGGCCTTCATCCTCGGAGCGAAGGCCTATTTAATCCCTGCCGATGATGAACGCTTTGCCCAGACGAAGACAAGTCCCCTTGTCGAAACGTTGGCTCTAGCAACCTGAGGTTTTCCCCTCCCTTGTTCATTTTGTGATCGCCAAGGACCATCTACCGCACCCTCTCTCTACCATGTCTTACAGTACATATTAGATAAAATTATAAAATAAGTCACACGCATCTATTGGTCTTAGAAAGCGCCGAAATATGTCGGGCGCTCGAGTTCTTTGCCAAGCCACTGGACTTAGCAGCAAAGGGGAACGCGAACATACGAACCTCTATTCGCTGATTCGCTTCCATGCGCAGCGACGCTAGTGCCGAGTACCTGGTCGGGGGAAATTTTGTACCCATTAGAAAGCCGGTGGGTACCCGGCGGCATCGGGGTTCGAACGCGAGGCGGATGCGAGGAGGATGCTCTACCACAAGGCCAACGCTTCGGCCAAGGAGATAACTCGGCTGGGTGACGTAACCACTCGCATACATTTAGGGCAAACAGCTTCTGTTGGTGTGTCGTGCATGGTCAAAACGAAATAATTAGAACAGAGAATCCCGCCTGTGGGAGGACGGCCAAAATAGGCCCAGGTGTGTTGCTTCCGGTCACTCGAGCTCCGATCGGATGATGCAACAGCTTTTCAAGGTCGCCACACAAAGACATAAAAATCGCTTTATCCGTACCCACTATTACGCGCCACGTGTCTTTCGTTGACGTGGATCACGGCGTTGTGCTCTTCGGACGGCTTCTAGGACGAAGATGTGGCTGCAGCGGCCTGAGTACCATGGTCCTGCGAAGACATCGAGGCCGGCGGCGCGCCGTGCGGCTTGGCCAGGCTTACGGGCGTCGCGTAGTACCGCTCCTTCACCGCCGTCAGCAGCATGTAGCTCAGGTCTTCGTTGGGGTCGGCGCCCGGACTCCCGAGCACCTTGATCTCCGGCACGTCCAGGTCGTGGTTGTCCGGGCACTGTGTGGCCGAGCCGGAGCCACCGCGCTCGTCATCGTCGCAGTACTTGTAGTTGAGCACCGGGTTGAGGTGGCCGGTGGTGGAGTTAGCATTGATCATGCCGTAGTACTTGGCATTCGAGCAGAAGCGCTTGAACGCCACGCGCAGCCCGATGAGCGATATACTGTTGCCCACGAAGAGCACGATGCGTAGGTTGATTCTGAAGATCATGGCGTCGGCTGCTTGTGCTATAGCGCTGCGGTCAACAGGAAGAATGGTGTACGTTATCTGGCAAGGGTAGAACGGATTCGATTCCATGCGCAGTTACACTAGTGGTGCCCCTATGTGTAGCACCCGGGCACCACATCACCACTTGCCTTTCTGAGTGCGATTTCCGGGTCCTTCTGGGATCTCCACATTAGTGCTGGTCGATGCGTCTCAGTAACGATACGAACCGTCGCAGCCGTATAAACACAGGTCGAATCGTTTGTTCCTTTTGAAGAAAGACGATAGCCACAACAGCTTCACTGTGGAACATGGTTACATGAAATCAGATTTAACAGCGCGTTTCCCTCGCGAGCGAAAGGATGACTAAGTTATAAGACGCCTCCACTTGCTTGGGCAATCGAAATCCTTGAAAACGCTTGGTACTGTGGGTGTATTGGTTTGTAGCGTGTGCGTAAAAGTGACAAATATTGGTTGATGTTCGCTTGAGTCTAACGCCATTACTATAGGCTTCTTATACGAAAAACCAGAAGCAAAGCGCAATACAGAGTAAGACCTCGGCTTACTTGTTATCGGTGGAGAAAGGACCCGAGGAGCAGCGGTGCCTTCGTTGCTGCCTCAGCGGATGCTTGTTCAGCCGCTGCTCCTCCAAAACGACTTTTTTTAGGGAACAGGTCGCCGCATGTGTCGCAGCGGAACACCGTGGGTGAGCCGGATGAAATGATTCCATTCATGGAAGGCAAACGCACAGGGGCACGATCATCTAACGGAAGAAGAAGATTAGGCTGCTCTTTCATCACAGTCTGAACTTTTAATCGCCAATCATCCTAGGCACTCAAAGGACGACAGAAAGCGCGCAATTGTGGTCGCCACTCGCTCATTCTTTTCTTTATACTTTGTAATAGTGCCTGTATAATGTTACTACCAAAACTGCACACGTATAATAGGAAAAAGAACAACAGATGTTTGAGACGTTTTGTCTTCTCTGTAGTTTGCAATTTTTCGCAGCCGTGTTTGTGATTTTCAGTTAAAAATTCTTGCAAGGAATGATTAGTTTCTGTTGTCTTATATTAACTATTGCATCACCAAAATCGTGTCTCCTCCTGTAGCAGGTCAGCACTCCGAGGTGCGCTGTAGCTAAAACTACAATAAAAGTACTGCTGTGCGCACAGTGTTTCATTTTTTTCTCTAACCATATCAACTTTGTAATGACTATGCGAAGTGACATAAGCCAGCAAGACGCCTGGCTGTTTATATGCCCCAAATTACCGTGATACCACTTAAAAAAATTATTATAAGAAGAAGATAGGGACGAATCAGCACTCCCGTGCTTCGTCGTCATCGCTGGTTGTTAGAGCGCGAGCTTTCAGTTTCTGAGGAAGTAAGCAAGTTTACATGCTGACATGCTGTAATAAACATCTCGGGACATGAAGAACATTATATTATTGGTTAACCTACAGCTGCACAATGCGCAGTACTGATTTCATGGCCCCTCTAATAAAACTAAATGTCACACATCTATATCATTCCCATCACGGATGATTGATATGCAGCAAGAAAAGAAGTCACCATTGATATTAATTTGCAATGTCTGCTTCCTTAAACTACTCATGACACCTAGTAATGCTTACCTGGTCTAAGAGGTATATTTTTATTTCATTTGGTTTTATTTTTTATCTACCTTAATAATGACTCATGCGGTTGTAAGCTACTCTTGTAACGATACCAATATCCTGTGTTCACCTTTGTTCGCCAAGAAGCAAAGCTCTATTGCAGCCTAAGGATGGCATGCACGCCTCGCAATCTTAAAGTTAAGGGCTCAGTTCCCGCATCTTTTAAGAAGTTTTATATTTCGTTGAACCCACAACAGCACGCCGCTTAAGCCCCACGCAACGAATCCGAAAGATGGCCTGAAGGGAGAGCTTCCGAGACCTGTCGCTGTATATCCTGCCTGAAATGCGGCGCAAGGATCGATCGTGGTTCCGGTCGACAGGGCAGCAGACACAAATGACGGGCTACCTCCTGGCACACTAACTACTTGATTTCGGCAGAAAGGCGATAGGGTTTAATGTCCATGGCGGATCAAAACACTCCACTTGGGTAGCTCCTCAAATCTCTACAAAGTTCGTAGACCTTCGCAATGGCAGTCGGACTTTTTGCAATGACCGTGTTGAAGGCGTCATCATCGGTACCTTTCAGTACGTGCCTAATCTTATCTACACCCGCTATATTTGGGTTGAAGCGTTTCCATAAGTCCACGATGTCCTCGATGTAAATGTTGAAGCATTCTCCTGCCTGCATGCTGTGATCACGAGTGTAGACGCTTCGAAGCACGAAATTTGCGAACGGCAGGACGGCCCGATACTCCAGGAAAGGTGGTCTTGAAGGTAGGCCAGGTGGTGATGCCTGAATCACGGTTCCAATAGGACGTTTTTGCCAACATCAGTTAAGTAGAATATTACGGGCTTAAGCCTGAGAGTATCATGTCAGTTGTTTTGCCGGATCCCCCGTTCGGACGCTGAAAACCTTAGACATCTTGGCCGTCGCTGGTACTGAAGATAGTGGAATCTCGCTGACGTAAAGCGTAAGAACAGGCGACAGGCGGATGCGGGGCCTAGCGCTGCTGAATTTTCACCGCCACGGGAACGGACACCGTGCGACTGCGGAGTTCCAGGGCGGTGTCGGAGGTGCGGATCGTGGCGCCTTCACCAAGTGAATAGTGGATTGTTGGTGGGTGAAGGCGAGCAACGCAGGCAGCAGTCAGGTAGCACCTGTAGAATGCAGCCAGCCGCAGTAGCAGGGTAAGCCAGAGACTCGCGCTCTAGCCACCAGCGGCGACGATGAGGCGCGAGATTGCTGAGTTGTCCCCATCTTCTTCTTACAATGAGCAGTTTTAAGCGGTATCCCGATAGTTTGGAACATCTAAACGGCCAGCCATCTTGATCGCATAGACCCTTTCACATAGTCATTAAAAATTGATATCGGCAGATAAAAGACCAAACATTGAGGAGTTTTCTTTTCATTCCACCTTGGAGCGCTGAGGCGTTACAGCGGGGGAAGGGATTTTGATGATGCAATAGATAACATCTGACAACACAAACTGTTCATAACTTGATAGAATTTTTGTCTGGAAATGAAAACGGCGACTGTGAAAAATTGGACACTATAGATAAGACAAAGCATTTCGACCATCTGCGGTTCTTTTTCTAGTATACGCGTGTACTTTTGGTAGTAATATGATAGAGGAAACGTTAAAATTATAAAGAGAGGAAAGAGGCAGTGGCGACTGTTGCGCGCCTTCTGTAGTGCATGTGCCGCCTGGGATCGGTGGCTATTAAGAGTGCCTGCAGGCTGTGATGGAAGAGCAGTCGAATATTCGTCGTCCGTTCGATCTTCTTACTCGCGGGAGTTCGCCCTCCGAGAATGGAACACCTTCAACCGCTTCACACGCGTTCTTCCCCTGCGAGACATGCGGCGACGTGTTCCCCAGAAAAGAGGCTTTGGATGAGCACCGGCTGAGCAAGCATCCGCAGATGCAGCAACGAAGGCACCGCTGCTTCTTGTGTACTTACTCCACCGATAGCAAGTAAGCCGAGGTTTGACACTGCATTGTACATTGCTATCAATTCTTCGTATAGGACGCGAGAAATAGTGGCGTTAAACTTAAGCGAACATCAACCAATATTTCGCGCTCTTTGACACTCGGCTACATATAAAAAAAATTGCCAGGACACTTTGCCAACTAAAGTGTTGATATGGGAAAGCCGAGAACCCTATGCCGTGACGACTTCCGGTGGAAGTAACGTCACAACATTCCCGTGGCTTTATATATACCCAAGTTATAAATATTTCGGGGATCTTAGTGTTAGTTACGCTTAATTACACCGTAGCGTAGGACGTCTTCGAAGGCGCTGCGCCGCGAACGGCTAGCGGTACGTCTCAGTTCACTCCCGAGGCAGCGATCAGCGCACACGCACGAGCATTGGCGCCGCTGTCTTCGTCCTCTTCTTCCTTACGCCAGCCGCCCAAAGTTCGGGAGCCGAAGGCCTGTCTTACAAAAAAATTTTTCTATCTAATTTGAAACAAATCCGACGTTTTTTCGACAGTTACGTGACAATTTTCACTATTCCCTGATGACTTCCGGTGGATGCGGCGTCGAATTGTTCCCCTGGCTTTATTGACGGCCGCGTTTTTCGACGCAATTTCGCCATTTTTGCCTGTAATAAGTGAACTAGGTACTGTACAGTCATCAAACTTCGCTTCTAGGTTCATTTTTTCCTCCTCTATCTGAAGTGTTCATTAGTTTCCTTCTATCGTTTTTACTTCCCGAGTTAAATGCATGTGACAAGCTTTGTTAACGGACGGACGACAGTATGAGCCATTAGAGGTGTTTTCGCCTTAATACGCCCGCAACACCGAGTGTTTTCAAGGATTTCGCTTCTGTAAGCACAGGGAAGAGAGTGCGATAACTTCGTGTTCACTTCGTTCAAGAGTCAAATGCGCTGTTAAATCTGATTGCACGTCTTCGCATTCCATGGCGAAGCAGTCATATACTTTCGTCTTCATTCAAAAGGAATGTTGCTCAAGCAGCGCTTTATGGCAGCGACGGTTCACGTCGTAGCGCAGTCTTATCGACCTGCACTAACTAATAAGGTGATTCGAGAAGACACCATAAATCGTTGCCAGAAACGCAAGTGGTTAAGCAGCGCCCATTTGCTACGCATGGAAGCGAAGTGGCGAATAGTGTGTTCACTTGTTGGCGTTGTCTGGCGGTGCGATGTGCAGTGCTTGGCAGTGAACTTGAGTGCGCGACGTTTATCGGCGGTTTCTAAGTATCAGTACATGTGTGCACCATAGTTTGTCATTTTATCTTATACGTGATTTAAAAGAAAAGATATGCGTTTGACAGGGCTGATCAAACATTCATCATGTTGCTGCATGGCAGTCGCTTCTGCACCATCTGGTTGCGATACGCTTCTTTCGTAGCTACGTAAGCGTTAATACAAGTAGGTGAAAGGCCTGCCGTGGTGTTTGTATGATGGAATGGGTATTTCACTCTTCCTCCGCTCAGCCAGCGATGAGTTTTCTTATTAAGCGCGCCACTTCGCCCCTTCTGTTATCTTTGCCCTCACAGAACCGATTTCAATAGACACGCACGGATCCACACTGGCGAGCGGCCTTTCGTGTGCGGCGACTGCGGGAAAGGTTTCAAACGGCGAGACGCACTCGTCGCCCATCGGGTAGTCCACACAGGGGAGAAGCCGTACGAGTGCCGCGACTGCAGACGCTGTTTCAGCAATTCTGGCAACCTCAGCAATCACCGCAGCGCACAGCACCCTTCTAAAGACACGCCTAGGCCTTCTTGCTCTCACTGCAGAAAAAGATTTTCCCGGAAGGACACCCTTAAGAGACACCTGCAGACGCACCCGCTGATGACACCCCATATCAAGTCCCATGCCGCTCCGGAAGAGGTTCCCTCACCAGAGCCATGCGAAGAACTACGAGCGTGGGAACTGCAGCCTCTGGTACCCTTTGCAGATGACTTCCTGTGATCGCACCGTGGTTCGATCCAAGAAACTGAACCCCTACGCAACAGGCGGCAATTAAGAAGCAGTGCTGAAGTAGGTTGGTTGCGAAGCCAACATGAAGAAAATAAAGAAAAAACATGCAACGGCGGAGTGAAGCCCCGCTATTTACTTCGCTGGTATGGGGAGTAATTCTAGACCAATAGAAAGCGTATCGAAGTCCTACGCCTTTGGAGCGCTCTGCCTACTTTATGTATGACGCATGCACAGGCCTGATGAAAAATGGGCAGACCACAAATACGTTACAGACAGCACTGTGAAGGAGCGTGCAAGGTGTGCAGATAAGCGCACGGTGCACCCTTCATAATAGACACCTTTAGCACACCATGTACCGTTTTACCGCTAGCGTCACCGGAGTACCGGAAGCCCGCCAGCCACCAATGCGCATGCTCAGGTCGCTTCGATTGCGCCAGGTACCGGGCAGCCGCACGCACTCTTGCCGCATCGGGACCAATCAACGCGTGCTCACTAGCGGTTGGGGGAATCCCGGGACTCCGGTAATGGTAACGGTAACACGGTACACGGTATTCTACAGGTGTCTAATATGCTCGCTTGTACGCACGCGCATTTCTCTCGGGTGCGGTGTTTTCGAGAATTCAACCGCAAGGACCCGCCTCTCACATCCAATATGGCAGGCTTTGGTGGAAAAGGAGTTTGCGCACACGAGTGTTTTTATTAGTATACCTGTAGTACAAATCTCTGGCACGTCACACCTAAGCTGCAAGCATATCCTGCCTGTTATTCTGCGCTATCAATCCGCGAAAGGCCGGTGTGGCGCAAAATGTTCGCGCTTTGAGCGTTATCTCAAACTGAGAGCAACGGCGTGACAGTTATTTCTCGAGCACAGGCCTCGATATTCACAGGAGACGACAGCTCTGCACGAGACTCTGTCGAATATTCATTTCACTGAGTAGCTTTTTTACATGGGAATAACTAAACTACAATGAAACGGAAGTCGTAGGTTGCTTCAGACGGCATGCAGAACCGACACGAAACTAAGTGCTAAACTATACACAGAAAAGCACCCGGATAGGAGTAACTGGCTCGTGATGTAGCGCAATCCCGAAGGGGTGGTTAGCTACTCCTCAAAACAGGAGTATATAGTCTACTACTATGTTTGGGAGGTATTGGGGCAGTGCTAGAAGGAGTAAAGTGCTATCGTTCTCTAGAGAAGAGTTGATCTTTTAGTAAATGTTAAGCTCTCATGGGAATGAGCATGATAATAATAGAAGTGTTATATACTCCTTTGCAGCTGACTTTATAGTACATTTCAGGAGGGTGTGTTCTTGTTAAGTAGCTTTTGCACGAAATTTTGGAGCAGTTTGCCTTACTATAAGGTGGCATTTATGATTCTCAGAGCAGTAAACATAACTTGGTGAAGAAGCCATTTTGAAATGCAGTACTCCTGTGGAAGCCTCATTTAAACTTTTGTGTTCAAGAATGAATGCGTCAGTAAAATTACAGTGTCGAATTTCAAACAGTAGTTTTATTGCGTACAAAATTTGGAGCCAAGTGTCCGGGAAGTTCCTTTCGATGTTTGCAGAGAACCAACGCCTTGTCCCCCGTAGGAAAGAACATTGTTTCTTTGACCCGCGCTCTCTTTGGTTATCCGATTTGGAACACCCAACGAATGAAAATAGAGATGCCGCTGTTGCAAGCATGCAAGGAGGGAGCCTTGAAAAACTTCGTTGTCAGCATGCAAGAATATCATGCTATCATTGGTTAGAAGGCACGACGACAAAAGAGGCTTCTCCTGAAAGAAATATTAGAAAAAGAAAGTCAGCGCGCATAAGCAATTACACCTGAAAGATTGGTGTATGATGTGCTTCAAGTCTAATCTAAGTGAAGTTTACACAAGGAATTCAGAGAACATTTCTCTATAAAGTAGGCATTGTTGAAGTTTAAACATTTTTCAGGGCAAAACATTAGCAATAGTAGTACATAGTAGCTGATACACTAGTTAGTACATAGCTGAACCCTTTCGGATGACAGAGGCTGAACGGAGTTTTCAGGATACCACAAGTTGCACCGAAAACAGCTTTCGCAACCCTTAATGCAATACGGCAGAAAGAAATCCGCGTCGATCGAGAACATCTTCCCTATAACACATAAAACTGCAAAAGTAAAATTGTCTCGCCGGGCCGTTTGCGCATTCGCACTGCCTTCGGTTGCTGGCCTGTACTGAGAGGATCATTGCGGCAGTTTTTTTTTTCACTGGTAAGAAGGTTCCTCACGCGTTCCTGATACAAGATCAAAAGTGCTTCTTGAAATCGGAGTATGCAAAAAAAAAATTCTGTGCTGTGCACGGACGCAACGCACAGACGCTTTGCACACACGAAGCTTGCACGCAATTTCCTTGCTGGAAGGAGCCCCAGCCGCACATTCTGAGGGCGCCGTCATTCTGTGTATGGGTGAAAAGCACGGCAAGGGCGATTATCGCAGCAGTGGGAGCGGTTCTCTTTTAAAGCGAAAGCTTTACTACTTGCACTTTCAGCCTTTGCCGTGGCGCGGCGGTGCCACCATTGACCTTTAGTTGACCTCTGTGTGACGTCATGTGTGACATCTCGCCAAAAAAAAGGGCGACCGACTCTCGCCGTCGCAATCCGCTGCGGTGCCACCACCGGCGCCTAACTTTTGCGCTCTCCGCTAGGAGCGCAACAGGTGCTTTGTGACGTCACGCCGAAGAGAAGGGCGACCGACTCGCGCCGTCGCAAGCCGCGGCGGTGCCACCACCGGCGGCTAACTCCTGCGCTCTCCGCTAGGAGCGCGATTGTGGCATTACACTGAAGAGATTAGGCTCGACTCACGTCGCTAGAAAGCAGTATTCGCGATCTCGCGCCGTCCGTGTGCGACGACGGTGCACATGAACGGCGGCCTGACTGGACTGGATTGTACTGGACTGGATTAGAATGAATTAGATTAGATTAGATTACATTCGATTACATTGAATTACATTGAATTGGATTGCATTGGTTTGAATTGTATAACAGATGCATCGCCACAAGTCTAACCACAAGTACCACCACCAGCTGCACTACCAGCTGAACCATGGCGTAGGTACGGATATTGCTGTCGCAATTACCGGGCTTAATCAAGCTAAGCCAGAGCGAATTTTTGTAATTTATATGGCACGCCTGTAAATAGAAAGCTAGCACCGTACTCCACCGCCTCCATATCCCACCCCAAACCTGCATTCTGTGCGGCTTTGCCGTTACATTATCAGCCAGAGTTGAAAAGAAAACATTCTACACAAGTGTGTCTGTTTGGGGGAAGTATTCAAGGTAGAAGGAACGCCAACCAAAAAATAAAAAAAAAAACGAAAAAAATGAAAAACGCTACGGGATACGTTGACAGGATGGCGGCGTCCAGCTCACCCGCTACGGAATAAATACATGTCACCGCTGGATTCCTCGACGCGATTGCTCGCGAAAATGGTAGCGGTTCGCTTTTATTTCGCACGGCTTGCCCACGCGTAGAGGAATAACTGATAACTAACGCCTGTTTTTCAGATAATTTGGCAATTTTCAAGCTCTTTTGCCTAACTAAGTGCCGTGTGTATACCTCGCAAGAACGACACCTGGTGAAGCAGTTGTCTAGCTTTCAGTCACTTGTTACATTTTCATCAATTTGCAGTTTTTCTTCTTGAAACGAAAAAAGGCACGCAATGCACGCAGCCTAGCTATCAGTAATTACGGATGAAAATTTCTTCAAGACAGCGTTGATGTGCTTTCTCGTCTTGTCTCTAGATGGCGCTGCCGTTTACGCGTGCCATTTTAGTTTCCCCTTCAAGTGGAGATGTGAGGAAACATTTGATGATGATGAAATCGGATTTCTTGATGGATTGATGGTTCGGACTCGCAAACAATCACATTACTCGACGGCGGGAGAAGAAGGTTAACTATTTATTAACACATGAAGCAAGAAGAAGAAACGCGCAAGGAGAAAAGTATTTACAACATTACTGAACCGTTGATTACACGACATCAGCCCCCTTAACCAGGAGCGTTTCGTTTTTAAGCCTTCTGTCTCCGCCCTAGATAGGGACAGCAACCAATAATAAAACAGGCGACACTTCTCTCCAATCAATGCCCAAGGAAAGGGATAATACAGTTTCCGTCAGGCAATCAAAAACTGGGGAGAGTATGCCATCCACTCAAACACTTGGGAAAGGAGAGGTTCCGAGGACGCACACAAACAGCACTGAACTCGCTGCACTCCGATTTTCTGCCCTCCCCCCCCCCCGCTTCCCCCCCCCCCCGCGCACGTGCACACGGGACACACGCATGCCACGGGAACAATCACTGAAGGTGATGGTGGTAGTGGTTTATTTAAAGATAAAAAAGTGAAGCAAAAGAGTGTTGCCGGCCGCGGCAATTGCTGTCTAATATCTTAAGCACCCGAGCTGCAGCCGGCGGAAAAGAAAGGGAAAGGGAGAGGATAGTGAGGAGAAGTAAAAATTCGCTGTGGCTTAGCTTGGTTAAGCCCGTTAATTGCGAAAGCAATATCCGTACCTACGCCAAGGTACAGCTGGTAGTGTAGCTGGTGGTGGTGCTTGTGGTTAGACTTGTGGTGATGCATCGGTTATACAATTCAATACAATCCAATCCAATCCAAATCAATCCAATCCATTCCAATTCAATCCACTCCAATCCAATTCAATCCACTGCAATCCAATCGACTCCTATCCAAACGAATTTAATGTAATCTAACCAAACCTATTCTAATCTAATCGAATCGAATACAATCCAATCGAATCCAATCCAGTCCAGTCCAGTGAAATCCAATCTAATCTAATCCAATCTAATGCAATCAAGCTGAAATGAAGGTCAATGGTGGTCACCGCCGCGGCACGACAAAGACGTGAAATTGCAAGTAGTATTGCTTTCGCAATAATAGATGGGAGCGACCGCAAGAAACAACAGGGGAGAGCTTTGTACACTATTTAAAAAATACAAAAGTAATCAAGTTCGTGCCGCTCGCGGCCTAATGTCTAAGCATTGTCCGAAAATAAGTGCGCGCTAGCGGCCACTGCGCACAATCACTTACAAAAGAAGTAAACTCTATGTACATAGCAGCGCGCACGTATATAGCGTCCTGTCTCGGACTAATCGCGGGCGCGGCACAATGCACTAGCGGCCGGGGTGGGCCGCCCGGCCGCGTATACCGCCCGAGGAAGCACCCACGAAGCGTTCGTGTCACGCGTGCACTACCTGGCGAAGAGCAAGCGGGAAGTCAAGCCCGCCTGCTCGATGAGCGCACAGAGGCTCACCATTGTTCTGTCATGGGTGCGCGCACTGCCGCGCGGCCACAGGAGCGCTTCGAGACTGTCCGGGATGATTCCCAGCGCCCTGTAGGCCGCGAGCATCTCGCGACGCGGCACTGCAGAAGAGGTACAGCTATGGAGCATGTGCTCCAATATCTCCACTGCGCCGCAGTCAGCGGACGCGTCGCTCGACGAAGGTCCGTGGCGCACCCGTCTTTCGCCGAGCCACACGCAGCCGACGCGCACTCGGATGATCATCGCCCGCTGGAGGCGCGACAGTGAGCGCGCGCCTAAAGCCCGCGCGCCGACGAGAGAAATGCGCTCTCCTCGCGCGATGCGAGGGTCCGGGTGTTGCTGACGAAGGTGGCCGTAGATCACCGCACGCACGTCTTCCAGGGCGAGCGGTTCGTCGCTGGGAGGAAGCTGATGTGCGGCGGTGGCGAGCTCGTCGGCTTGCTCGTTGCCGCGGATGCCGCAGTGACCGGGCACCCACTGCACGCGAATACTGCATCTGCGCTCCGCGAGGCGCTCAATGCGCTCGCGTAACGCGCAAAGCAACGGGGTGCCACTTCCGGGAGTCTACAGGCGGCTAAGGGCGGCACGGGAATCACACAGCAGAGCACACCTGGGTGGTGGCGGAGTAAGGGTGAGCACCAGGTCCAAGCACAGGCGAAGACGCAGTAGCTCCGCCGTGGTCGAAGAGCCCAGGTAAGCCACTCTTTGCTGGCGGTGCAGCTGCAGGGCGGAGATGGCGGCCGCTGCGGCGAGCGAGCAGTTTTCGCTCAGCACGGAGCCGTCAGTGAACACAAGCAGATGATAGCGCAGTTGCTCGTAGATGACGGCTCCGGCTAGCTGCTGCACCACACATAGGGGTGTGCTGCGTTTTCCCGCGATGCCGACGATCTCTCGCTGTACCTCCGTCGTGAGGGGCCAGGGGGAGCAGAGGCCGTGTAGGGGGCGTGGCGCGCGTCAGCTGGTCATATTCCTGGAGTGCCGCGCCCATTCTTGAGCGCGGGTATTGAGGTAGGCGCTGCAGGAGTTCCCCGCCGTCTGGTCCGCGGTGAAGGCGGTAGATGTGGTGCAGCGAGCGCTGCGTGGCCTGCAGCTGCAGCGGCCACGCGCCCGCCTCTGCCAGTGTCACCTCGCATTGCGAGTTTCCGGGTAGAGGGAGGGAAGTCCGCAGCGCTTTGCAATGCTGCACCTCCAGTGCCTTCCATGATGGTTTGCGCACCGTGACGAGGGACAGCGCGTAGAGTATCGCCCTTAAGGCTGCGGCGTTGTAGAGGCGCAGCGCAGCTTGCTGACAAATCACCTGGCCCCGGGCGGTGAGCTCGTGCACGGTGGCTGTGGTCCTCTTCATCTGCTGGCAGGCCCTGGTCGCCGCGGGGCGGAAGGAGAGGCGCTGGTCGATTTCCAGGCCGAGGTACCGCACGGAGCTCTTCCACGGCAGCGGCGTCCCAGCCAACGTCAGCGGCGCCAGGCGGGCGCATCTGCGAGCTCCGCAGGCCATGGCTGCAGACTTCTACGCGCAAAGCGCCAGGCCGAGGCCCCGCAACCGGTCGCCGATAGCGTCAAGGGACCCCTGGAGGCAGTCTCTCACGCGGAAAGCCTCGCCCGGAGGTCCCAAGCACCACAGAGCGATGTCGTCCGCGTATATGGAGATGTACACGCGGTGCCGGTTGCCTGTGGGCAGACAGCCCGGCACCGCCGACATCGCCACATTGAACGGGAACGCAGACAACACCGACCCCTGCGGCACGCCTATATCCACCGGGCGGGGCTGAGAGAGAGCCGCTCCCAAGCGCACGCGAATAGTGCGCGCGTTGAGGAACCCCTGCACATAACCCAACAGACGACCGGCCACGCCCGCCTCTTCCAGCCTCGCGAGAATTACCGCATGGTGGACGTTGTGAAACGCACTCGACACGTCGAGAAGCAAGAGCAGTGCTACCTGCCGCGCCGCCACGGCGTGCTCGAGTGCGGAGACAACGTCCGCGATTGAATCTGCCGCGCAGCGCATTCCGCGAAACCCTGTCTGACGCTCGCCGAACAAGTCCGCCTCCGCGGCCCGCGCATGCAGGCGTTGGAGCGCCATATGCTCCATCAGGTTGCATGCCGCCAACGTTAGCGCCACTCGCCGGTATCCGCTGAGCTCCGTGGGTGGGCGGCCTGGCTTCGGTATCGGGCAGACGACCGCTGTGCGCCACTCCTCAGGTAGCACCCCGTGTTCCCACACCAGGTTGAGCTGCCGCAGGAGGACTTGACGTTGCTCCGCGTCCAGGTTGCGCAGCATCTGGTAGGTAACCCCGACTGGCCCGGGAGCTGAGCGGCGGGTGCAGTGGCGCAGCGCGTCGTTCAGTTCCGCCGCTGTGAAGAGTGCGTTGCACGGGCCGTCATCAGGAGCGGGGAAAGAGACCCTGGCCTCGAAACTGGGGCCTGATGTCGTCACTGCACTGCTCGCGGGGCGCTGTGGCGCAAATCGGTCAGCAAACTGCTCAGCCAGCTGTTGGTTTGTTTGGCCGGTCGAGATGGCGAGAGCGGCCAGGGGATGAGGGTTCGCCTGAGGTGTAGTGATGCGCCGCAGGGTGGTGAAGAGCCGCCGCGAGCTGCGATCCTTCTCCATCGTGTTGCAGAGCGAAGCCCACTGCCGTCGATAGAGCTTGTTGGAGTGACGTCTTGCCGCTGTGTCTAGCCGATTGTAGACGTTCCAGTATTCTGCCTTGTCCGTCCGTCGCGCCCTGCTCTCCGCCTTGTCCTTTTGTCGCGCAGATCGAGCAGCTTATTGTCAGGTGTTGGCTGACCTGCCCGCACCTGTGCGCGACGCATGGCTGCGACTATGTAAAAAAAAAGGAAAGCTGACGCTGAGGGGTCCAGCGTCCAGCGGCAACCACAGCCCAACCATGGGCCCCCTCCAAGCATCGGACGCTCACAGACCCATCGGCGCCGCATCGCGCACCGATCGTGCACCGTACACCCGCGTCCCCACAGAAATCCGCAGGGAAGCGAGAAGGCTACAAAAAAAATGGCTGAGGCTTAACTTGGTTAAGCCTGGAGAATGCGAAGCATCATCGTGTCGCGTAATTTGGAGGCGCACAACCACAGCGACGGCGCGAGGTGGGCCCCCGTTTCTGCACTGTCGTGACGTCATCAAGTCACGTGGTTTACATCATGTATCACGTGATTTGGAGGCGCACAACCACAGCGACGGGGCGAGGTGGGCCTTCGTTTCTCCACTGCCGTGACGTCATTATGTCACGTGGTGTGGCATCATCGTGTCACGTGATTTGGAGGCGCACAACCACAGCGACGGCGCGAGGTGGGCCCCCGTTTCTTCACTGTCGTGACGTCATCGTGTCACGTGGTGTGACGTCATGTATCACGTGCTTTGGAGGCGCATAATCACGGTGAAGGGCTGAAGTGGTAGCTAAAGTAGTATGCTTCGCATAAAAATTGGCAGAAGCATAGCTTGGTTAAGCCCGGAAATTGCGAAAGCAATGTGAGCTGCTTTCTCCTTCTGTTTCCCTGTAGACGGCATGGCTGCATACAGTAGGAAACCTCCGCCGTGACTACCGCCGCTCTACACGGACGGCACCCAGATCAAGAGATGTTGAACGCATTCGCCTGGCTGCATAATATGCACGCCGTTTAGCTAAAAGCTGTTCCCTCTCTTCATCCGCTTCTTGCGCACGCCGGCGCTTCTTAGCTGCAGCACATCGTTGCAGCTTCACCTTGTACACATCTTCCGACATATCGTGGAGGATTCGCTGAGACAACTGCGCCGAGCCGAGTTGGGGGCCGCTTTTCATCAGCTGGTATGACGTCACACATAGGTCACGCTAAAGGTCAATGGTGTATTCTCCGGGACGGCGGCCAAGAGCGGAAACCTCGAGCAGTATTGCTTTCGCAATAAAAAACATCCACTGGCCACAAACACTACGACCGCAGGCATTAAAACACTGCACTGCAGAACGCTGCGCGCTAGAAAGTATCTGTGGTGGGGAGGCAAACCGGCGAGACAACGAGCGTTCTGGCGACGATGCCGCCAGCAACAATAGAGCAGCCACCGACATGCGTCGCGTCGTGCGTCCGCGTGCGTCCGCGGTGCGTCCGTCGTGCGTCCGCGGTTCCATGAATTCGGTAACGCTTCAACCGGGGACAGGTGTAGATGTTAAAGTCTCGCTCCGAGCACTGTGCTGGAGGCTCGATGACACATCGGAAAGTTCAGCAAACTTCACAGTGCCCCTGAGGGGCACTACAGCACGGCCAGCTAAAAGCGACTCCGAAAGTCAACACGCTGCTCGGCCGTTTCGGCCGAGATACCCGAAACCCAAGCCTCTTTACCCTCGGGGCGCCAAACACCCGTCTTCCCGGCAAGCACGACGCAGTTTTGTGGGTCAATCTACCATGCCATCTCAAGCTGACGCTCGCGAGCGCGTCTCTCTCGGCAGGCGTGGCTCCGTCCAGAATCACGTGACGCCCCCTCCTGTTCTCACTGGCCCTCTGTCGGAGCCCTCTCCCGGCGTGGCGTCGGCGTTTTTTTCTGTTCCGCCAGAACCCGACAATTTACCAAAAACGTCCACTACGGCGGCAAAAAAAAAAACGCTTCCGATGCCGTCGAGGCCGACGAATCGCCCGGAAAAACGCTCCATGCCGGCCACGCTTTACGCCAAGCTCATGTGGCGCCACTATCGCTACGTTCGGTTTCGCGAAAATAACAAAAATGTTTTAAAAACCCTAACTAAATGTTAAATACACTTTTCTTGCAGACATAAGGTGCGTTCCCAGTTGTCCAAAAATCCGGCGTGCGAAGCGGATTCGCTCGCCGCAGAAGCGAGGACCTGTTCTCATCTATCGACGCCCGGGCGAGGTGGAACTGCCGCGCCGCTGCTGTTTTTCGCTTTTGCAGACCACGTTGCCGCTCGCGGCGTTCCGATCACAGAGGCATACTACTGTCGATCAATATTGACGCGCAGACGTCACCG
Source organism: Amblyomma mixtum (assembly GCF_055824585.1). Taxonomy (NCBI): domain Eukaryota; kingdom Metazoa; phylum Arthropoda; class Arachnida; order Ixodida; family Ixodidae; genus Amblyomma; species Amblyomma mixtum. The sequence continues at coordinate 90,757,395 of NC_143020.1, forward strand.
AAGCTCAGAGAACGACGAGGAATAAGTCCACGCGTCGACGCGTATTTTCACTTCCATGGGTCGAATTTGCGGCTATTTTCTCTGCGACTGAAACTGTTTATGTACGGAAACCTAAAAACCGAAATAAAAGCGAAAGTGATGCCACCACGTGACTGCCTGAAAAGCACTCTAACCTTCAATTGACTTCTGTTTCTCTAGAGGGTGAGTTCAAAATAAACGCGGAAACAGTTGCGTTTAACCCGGTTTAATAGGAAAATTGGCCGCACAGGCCAATAATTTGAGGTTTCTAAAAATTCTCGGAGCCTGTAGATCGTTTTCCGCTAGTAAAAAGACGAGCTCAGAATCCTCTTCAGTGCACTCTTAAGTCTCCTTACGTGCCGAAATGCGAAAGCAATCTGCTAACCGGCATTAGGGCAATCTGCTGGACCTGCGCCGTACATTGCTTGGCGGGACTTCAGTGGGTACCGCATGACGGCGCTACGACTGCACGCCAAGAAAGGAGGAAATTTAGCGGAAACGGACGACATTTGTTACTCGCTTGGTTGCAACATCTGTATAACATCCTCAAAATTGCTCATGCTGGCATAAGTACATATCTCGAAGATACGTTTTTGAGAACTCTGCATTGACTAGATCGATGCGCCTTTATTCAGCTTCAGACGTCCAAGTGTCCCGGCGGAAACTTGCAAAACCTAAAGTATATTGAATACCATGCAGGAAATATTAATGCGTCGTGGCGGAGTAGCAGCGTCCCCGTCTCGGACGCAGGGGACTGGATGTGATTATCACCTAGACCCCAATATTTTTTCTTATTATCTTAATTATCATACAAGTGCGGACACTCTTGCGAACACCCTTTGCCTGAAACATCCGTCCACGCCATACTAGAGCAAAGAAAGGTTTTCGCCTTAATAGAGATATGCTGATTAAACAGCTCGGGCGCGCTAACTTACTCGCTTGCCCACAAAACCTGTAACCTGAAAAGTGAAGAGGTTCCTGGCGGCTCACAGGCCACCGTATTATGGCGGGGGCAATGGGCGCTTATCCCCAAAACATGCACCCTCCATTAATGTGTGCTGTGAAGCAGATCTGACACCGTTTCCGTGGTCGGTGCACTTTTCCTCACGCCTGTACATCCGCCATATGCTCAAGCGGCTGAGTGCTCCGACGGCGCAGGGCTTTGACTTGTTTTCAGCTTGTCTGCAATTGAAATCAAATCAAATCAAATTTATTTCCCAACAAGTGGATGATCGCCTGGTCCAAAAGGTGTACAAACAGCTTGACAAAGGCCGAGGAAACCAGTAGACAACATATCAGGAGCAAACAGCAAATTCCAGAAGTTCGACATCCAAAAGCGTTATACAATGCATACGTCACTGTAGCACGATATGAAAACAAAACAAAAAGTTGATCAATAATAAAATCAGTGGTAAAAGCTCAAGAAGGCAGACAGTTTGTAAATGCGAGTATAATATTTAAAGTAAGAACATATGTATAGATAGATTATATTAGCACGAAATAGGTTCGCAATTGCTTAGGACTAAAACCAACAGTGTCTTTATATTTGTTGAGAAAAACGGGAAGATTATGAGCCAAGGATCGCAATTTGTAGTCTGTTCTAAAATGCGTCTTTTCTAATAAATTACTAACCCGTACCCGTGAAAACAATATCAGGCGTTAGCCTCACTGTTTGTTGTAGGCATTTCTTTATTGCGTCTATATCGGCTTTGAAACCAACGCATTCCCGCACTCCCTTTTTCGTGGGTGGCCTTACATCTGCTTCTTTGCTAATCGCTGCATTAGGGGTAGGGATTTTTTTCCGGAGCCGTGGTCAAAGCCCACGCGCATGGTGTCACAGATTCGTGAAGCTAAATAAGCTCTTCACACTGTCCGTCCAGTACAGAGGCTACCGGCGGCTGGACTTCCCACTGTAGTGCTTGTTCGCTTGGTTGTGGTGCGGGAATCTGTTCCGGAGGGGTATGCAACCCTCAGACTCTGGGGTCTCTAGGGTCTCTCCTGCAGGTGCGTCTGCAGGCGTTTGTCAAGGCTGTCCTTCCTTCCATTCCTTCCACAGTGAGGACAAATGACCTAGACTTGCCGCCGTGCTGCACTGTGCAGTGAGTGTTCTGGCTCCAACCACGGATGAAGCGAAGCCCGCAGTCGACGCACTTGAACGGCTCCTCCCCTGAGTGGACCAGCTGGTGGTCGAAGAGATGAGTCCGCTGTGTGGACCTTTTCCCGCATTCTTGGCACAGAAAAGCCCACCTTTTCGTGTGGGTCCGTTCATGTCCGTTGAAATCGCCTGTGTGATGGAAAAGAGAACAGAATGGCTAGGTGTGGCACACTGAGCGAGACTGCCTGATAGCCGGCTCATACGAGGGAAATAACCATTGCAGTACACAAACACCACATGCGGCCATTCAGTTGCATGTAGCAGCGTTTACATGGCTTCGAAAGAAGCGCACCGCAGCCAGTCGGAACTGCGGCCACTTCTACGAGGGAGCATATAAAGTTTTGATCGGCAATTTTTCTTTGCATTATATCTGAGAGAAAAATAACTTAAAAAGACACACGCATGTGTAGGTGTTTGGAAAAATGGAGAAATAGATTGCCCGCGAAAGTTCGTTGCCAGCTATTGGGAGTTGGCAGCGATAGAGAATGCGAAGATGTGAACACTCTAATCAAAGAATTTGCCGACTCGCTTCCAAGCGCAGCGACTGTAATGGTGCCCCTCTGTGTCGCACCTGCAACTACAGGCACGTCTACACAACTTCCGCTTCTGGACTCAGCCAGTTCTGATTTCACGTCGGATATCCCTACTCGAATGGCTTAATGCCTCCGTAACGGCGCAAACCGTCGCATCCGTTTAAACGCTGGGTCGAACACTTCTTCCTTCTGAAGGATGTCAGAAGGCACGACAGCTTCCCCACAGGGTGCGGCGACATGCAATCTGTTGTAATTGCACATTTGCCTGTTGAATGAACAGCAGACTAAGTTATCGCACTCCTTTTTTATTGCGAAAGCAATACTATTTGCTCTTTCACGCCTTTGCCGTGCCGCGGCGGTGACCACCATTGACATTAATTTGACCTTGATTGCATTAGGTTGGATTAGATTGGATTATATTAGATTAGACTGGATTGTATTGGACTGGACAGGATTGGATTGAATTGGATTCAATTAGATTAGATTAGATTACATTCGATTGGATTGGATGGGATAACCAATGCATCACCACAAGTCTAACCACAAGCACCACCGCCAGCTACACTACCAGCTGAACCACCATGGCGTAGGTACGGATAGAGCTTTCGCAATTACCAGGCTTAACTAAGCTAAGCCACTGCCAATTTTTTGCGTAGAGAAGCGAAGTGCTGGGAAACGCTGTATTTATATGAAGTCGTGTGGCCAAAGAGCGCCAAACATTGGCCGATGTCCGCTTCACTCCAAAAGCCACCACTGTTGGCGATGTATACGAAAAATGAATAGCAAAGCTTATTGCAGACTCAATCCTCGGCTTACTTGCGATCGCTGGAGTAAGGAGACAAGGCGAAGCGGCACCTTCCGCGCGGACTAGGCTCATTCTCGCTCTCCCGGTGCTCTTCGAGGCGATCTTTCCCAAAGGACAGTTAGTTGCATGTGCCACAGGCGAACACAATCGGTGAAGTGGGTGAATTGTTTCCATCCTCGGAGGGTGAACCGAGCTGAGAACTAACATCTTCCAAACAAATAATTTTAACTCTCCTATCGCAGCACGCACTATTAATCATCAGACATCACTGGCACAGCATATTTCTGCTAGAAAAGGCGCAACTGTATCTGCGACTTCCTCTTTGCACTTTTTATACTTTGTAATGTTGCTTGTATCATTTACTATCACAACTGCGCACGTAAACCTGAAAAAAAGAATCGTGTACGGTCGACGTGCTTCGCCATATGTCTGTGGTTTGCTCTTCATCATTTTCGTGTTTGTCACTTTGAGTTCAATAAATCTTTTTCTTGATAAACATTTTCTGTTGCTTGATATTGAATTATCGATTACATTGTCAGGCAGCCGGCACTGCTGTACGGGCTCGGCACTTCAAGGTGCAGTGTAAACAAAATTCAATCGAAAAAAATATACTGCTTGCACTAAGTTTTATCTTTTGTTCTTAAGTATTACTTTTATAATGACTAGGGCATGCGGTTTATGGAAACATGATGGAAGTGTTTTGAAAGGGTCCATTTATCAGCATACCGATTAAAAGTGCTCACGATCTTTTGACCTTAGTTGTCAAGGAAGTAGGCACGATTGGAAACAGACATTTCGCTACTAAGCCTCTGGGACATGAAGATTATTATATTCTTGTTTAACTGACGCAAACACAATGCGCACTGCTGGTTTCGTGCGCACTTCAAAATTATAGATATACAGTGCGCATCTATCATATTCTAATTGTCTGTTTAGGACATACCAAATAACTGTATTCCCAGGGCTTTAACGTACTTACTTAACATCACGAACAACATCACTTTCAATCTCTTTTTCGCAGCTTTCTCACTGATATAGGCTCTAGAATATTCGAAGTTGATATGCATGAAATTGCTTGTCTTTTTGTCTGATAAATATGCAGACATTGCCAAAAATAAATGAATTTAATAATCAGGCGGACATTGGCACGTGGCTATGTTACCGCACAGACGCATATGTTGACGGCTGGCAAAAGGCTTATGGGGAGCCAAAGCTTGTTACTGACTTTACCTGCGGCGTCAAACTGCCGAAGAAATAGTGCGGCAAACATAGCAACAAGCATGCACGGTGTTCGCGGGAGATGAGAATGAAGGTCCCTCTCGACAGCGTTGACAGCGTGAAGAAGACTTTCACTTGCAACGGAAGTGATAAGGGCTCGTACCGACTGCGATAAAGAGAGGCCATGAGCACAGAAGCGAAACATGTGCGTCACGGAAAACTATCACAGGGGATATTTTGCTTCATAAGAAACAATTCACCTCGCGACTTTGTTATCACAACCACTGGGAATATATTTTTCTTTAGAAAAAGAAACTGATTTCGAGGGCTACAGTCAGTGGCGGGACGTTCTAAAGTGTCCCGTACGCCAGCTCGGTAGTTCTTTGCAGGAGCAGACGGAGACAGTCTTGCGCTGCCGAATACACTACCAGCGAAAATGTTTCTCCAAGAGGTCCTGCGATTATTGCGGAGTGAAATGCGCTTGAAATGTCTCATGCTGCACTTCCTGCTCTTGTCCTTGTCCGCGGTTATGTCTGGCACACAGAAATCACATTTTAAAGGGAGTAGGAAAAATGAGAGCCCTCGTCTTTTTAATGTTTCTCCACGGACTTGGTATAACAGTTGCCTCTGATCAGAGGTGCACGGACGTGCTTTACCGCGCGCTAAAAAGCATCCAAGTCCACTTTTTTCCACCGGCCCCGTAAAACGTACCTTAACTAATTTATTGCCGCCTATACAAAAGATCCCCCTTGTGCGCTCAGCAGCTTTGCCGTATAGCTATCACGGGAGCACAGTTTCTATCAAATCAGCCGAGAAAAAGCCTTCTACGAGGCAACAGATAAGCCGCCAGGGACCGGTCTTCATTTCAGTAGCCGGAGGCTAATTCCTTGCGCGAGCTGCTTACCTTCTTCGCATACCATGCCTCCCCCCTTTCACCTCACGTGGGCCCGATGGACCGCTCCAACAACCTCTCTACAGCCCACCCTCTGACCGCTCCTCGCCGCCCACATCCGACACATCCAAGGGACACGTGGCCCCACTCCGCCACCGCCGATAAATAACGCCCACCAAACGGGCAAATAAGAAGGCTCGGACTTGGGCTGAAAAATAAAAGTAATCTATCTCTCTCTCTCTGCTTGATTAGCCAGTCTCTACCGTAAGTTGCTAAAGTGGCACCCATTTGGCCGTATGTTCTGCATGATCTCTTAAGCAATGTATCGCTTCCGTTTGACTGAAGTTTTCCCGAGTGACAATGCTACTCACTGAAATATAAATTAAACAGTTGGTACAACACAGCTGTAGTTTGCGAAGTGGCATACTACTTGAACATTTTATGCCACACCAGATTTTCAGGGATTGGTCGCGCAGAACCACCAGCTGGATATGCGTGCAGAAGCGTCTCGCGCTAGCAATTTGCAATAGAAGAATACTGATAAAACGGCTCGCTCTCCCGCTGACTCGCTCGCCCACGAAGCCTACCACAGCGGAAGTGAGAGGCGCGGTTCCTTGTGTCTTAATTCTCGAAAAAGCCTCGCGCGAGAGCAACGCGTGTTCGATTAGGCCAGCATATAATGCAGGGTGCACTGCGCGTTTGTCTAGACAGCGCTCTGCCCGCTCTGTCACAGTGTGCTGTCAGTGATACTGGCACCGTTTTTGTCGTCCATCCATTTTACCTCAGGCCTGTACATGCGTCATACATATAGGCGGCAAAGTGCTCCAACGACGCAGGGCTTCGACTTGCTTTCTGTTCCTCTTGAATTACTCCCTGTAGGTCCCACAGTGGTGGCTCGGTGGTTACGGCGCTCGGCTGGTGACCCGAAAGACGCGGGTTCGATCCCGACCGAGGCGTCCGAATTTCGATGAAGGCGAAATTCTAGAGGCTCGTGTGCTGTGCTATGTCAGTGCACGTTAAAAAACCCCAGGTTATCGAAATTTCCGCAGCCCTTCACTACGACGTCCCTCATAGCCTGATTTGCCTTTGGGACGTTGAACACCAATAAACCAACCAACGTATACCAGCGAAGAAAATAGCAGAGCTTCACTCCGTTGTTTGCTGCGTTTTATTTTATTTCGTTAACTATCACTTTAAGTAGCACTATCTTTTTTCGGAGGTTAACATGCGTGGGCTTCTTCGTTGCTGGTCGTTGCGTTTCCTTTTTTTTTTTTCTGTCGAACCGATGAGCGAGTGTGCACGTGTATGGCGTCACTGATCCTTGATGGCATACAAGTGCATATCACAGTGCGCCCTCTGCAGAGGCTACCGGAGGCTGCACTTCCCACTCTCCTACTTCTTCGCTTGGCTCTGGTGCGGGGAACCTCTTCCGGAGCGGCATGCGAGCTGGCGTGGGGTCTCTCCTCGGGACGCGTTTTCCTTTCCGCAGTGACGACAAACTAATGAGCTAGACGTGCCACATAAAGTGTGCTGCTGTGTGCGGTGATGACTCAGGATGGCCGCACTGCTTAAGTGGCATCTACAAACAGCGCACTGGTGCGGCTTCACCCCTAAGTGAACCAGCTGGTGGACGCGGAGATGGTCTCGCCGTTTGAATTTCCGGCCGCACTGGTCGCCCTGGAAAAGCCGCTCGCGAGTGTGGGTCAGTGCATGCCTTTTTAAATGGCCTCTGTAAGGGAAAAGAGAACAGAATGAGGAGAAGTAGCACACTCAGCAAGACAGCCTCATAGCCGGCTCAGAGGAGGAAGAGGAACCGCTCCATAAACACACGAGGCCGTTAACCTATGCGTAGCAGCATTAATATGGAGCGAAAGAAGCGTATACTTCAGCCAGTTGGCCCAGCGGCCACTGCCATGACGCAGGAAAGCAGACATTTGGGCTAGTTGGTGTGAATTCATGGTGGAAAAAACAGCGCAAACTTAGACAGAAAACACAGAAAAGAGGGGAGACACTACAAGCGCTGGCTCGCAACTAAGGTTTATTAGAAAGAACAGAACAGAAAGTGTGTCAGAGCAAGTGGTACGATTGAAAAGCAGCGGTTTTCCCGTCCACGTCATCTCCAGGGCAGGAGAAAAAGTTCTGAGGTGGGTTAAGAACAGGAGCCAACGGAAGAGGCCGTGTTGATAGTGAGCGCCGTAGGCCAGCCGTCATTCCGTACGCTCACAGGCTTTCCCATGGGTTAAAGAGCGTGGCAAAGAGATACGATGTTAGGGTGGTGTTCTCGGCACCACAGAAGCTCGCTGCAATTTGCCCACAAGTGGACAAAAAACTGGCGGCTGGTGTCCACAAGAATGGCAAGACCTGTACAACAAAACATGTGGCGCCTTTCATTCCTTGCAAAAAGGGTGTTGTATATCGGTTGCCACTGTCTTGCGGTAAGGTGTACATCAGGCGAACGGAGCGCTGTGTAAATGTAAGGCTCTTTGAGCACCGCAACCTACTCGGCAGTGACTCGCGAGACAACCTTCCCGCACACTGCCGGGTTTGCAAATGCACACCCTTTTCCCAAAAACTGACGTGCTTTTTTTCCACCAAGATAAGGTGACCCGGGAGCTGATGGAAGCGTTCTTTATCCGAAAAACCGGCAAACGGTGCGTGAGTGATCCTTCAGTGGCCTTGTCAGAATTGGAATTTAGGTACTTAAATAACCGGGTGCACACGCGCGATGCTTCTGTTTAGATTATCTTGCACGCTTGCACGTAATCTGTTATGACGTACGCAGTCGTGGGTGGTTTTTGCATATATTGTGTTCTGTTCTTTCTAATAAACCCTAGTTGCGAGTCAGCGCTTGTAGTGTCTCCCCTGTTTTCTGTGTTTTCTGTCTAAGTTTCCGCTGTTTTTTCCACCATGACGCAGGATAATGAAGCCCTGATCAGCGCTTAAAAATTCGTTTCTTCTCCTACAGTACTATTGAAGAAGCGTAGCTTGTTGGGCCAGTTGGTGCATGGTATGAGAAAACCAGCGAAAAGGACGCATTCACAAGGAGGAGAAGTACACAGTACAACGCTGGAAGCGTTGTCCTGTGTACTTCTCCACAGCGTTGTCCTGTGTACTTCTCTTTGTGAATGCGTCCTTTTCGCTGGTTTTCTCATACTCTTACAATACATATCAGATAAAATTACAAAATAAGTCAAACGCATCTATTGGTCTTAGAAACCGCCGAAATATGTCGGGCGCTCGAGTTTTTTGCAAGCCACTGGACTTAGCAGCAAAGGGGAACGCGAACATACGAACCTCTATTCGTTGATTCGCTTCCATGCGCAGCGACGCTAGTGGCGAGTACCTGGTCGGGGGAAATTTTGTACCCATTAGAAAACCGGTGGGAAACCGCCGCCACCGGGGTTCGAACGCGAGGCGGATGCGAGGAGGATGCTCTACCACAAGGCCACCGCCTCGGCCAAGGAGATAACTCGGCTGGGTGATGTAACCACTCGCATACATTTAGGGCAAACAGCTTCTGTTGGTGTGCCGTGCATGGTCAAAACGAAATAATTAGGACAGAGAATCCCGCCTGTCTGAGGACGGCCAAAATAGGCCCAGATGTGTGTTGCCTCCGGTCACTCGAGCTCCGATCGGATGATGCAACAGCTTTTCATGATCGCCACACAAAGAGATGAAAATCGCTTTATCCGTACCCACTACTACGCGCCACGTGTCTTTCGTTCGATGAATTCGCTCCTCGCCGTCAGCGCCCGCGTCGTGATTTCAGCGCGGGCTCCGAACCCGACACCTCCGCTGCTGCTCGAGGACTCGGGTGGACCTTCATGGAAGCCCTCGTTGACGTGGCTCACGGCGTTGTGCACTTCGGGCGGCATCTAGGACGAAGATGTGGCCGCAGCGGCCTGAGTACCATGGTCCTGCGAAGACATCGAGGCCTGCGGCGCGCCGTGCGGCCTGGCCAGGCGTACGGGCGTCGCGTAGTACGGCTCCTTCACCGCCGTCAGCGGCATGTAGCTTAGGTCTTCGTTGGGGTCGGCGCCCGGACTCTCGAGCACCTTGATCTCCGGCACGTCCAGGTCGTGGTTGTCCAGGCACTGTGTGGCCAAGCCGGAGTGACCGCGCACGTCATCGTCGCAGTCCTTGTAGTTGAGCACCGGGTTGAGTTGGCCGATGTCGTTGCTGGTCGATGCGTCTCAGTAACGATGCGAACCGTCGCAGCCGTATAAACAAAGGTCCAATCGTTTGTTCCTTTTGAAGAATGACGATAGCCACTACAGCTTCACTGCGGAACACGATTACATGCAATCAGATTTAGCAGCGCGTTTCCCTCGCGAACGAAAGGATGACGAAGTTATCAGACGCCTCCACTTGCTTGGGCAATCGAAGTGCTTTAAAACGCTTAGTACTGTGGGTTTATATGTTTATAGCGTGTGCGTAAAAGTGCCAAATATTGGTTGATGTTCGCTTGAGTCTAACGCCATTACTATAGGCTTCTTATACGAAAAACCAGAAGCAAAGCGCAATACAGAGTAAAACCTCGGCTTACTTGTTATCGGTGGAGAAAGGGCCCGAGGAGCAGCGGTGCCTTCGTTGCTGCCTCTGCGGATGCTTGTTCAGCCGCTGCTCCTCCAAAACCACTTTTTTTAGGGAACAGGTCGCCGCATGTGTCGCAGCGGAACACCGTGGGTGAACCGGATGAAATGATTTCATTCATGAAAGGCAAACGCACAGGAACACGAACATCTAACGGACGAAGAACATTCGGCTGCCCTTGCATCACAGCCTGAACTTTGATTCGCCAATCATCCTAGGCACTCAAAGGACGACAGAAGGCGCGCAATTGTGGTCGCCACTCGCTCGTTCCTTTCTTTATACTTTGTAATATTTCGTGTATAATGTTACTACCATAACTGCACACGTATAATAGAAAAAAGAACAACAGATGTTTGAGACGCTTTGTCTTATCTGTAGTTTGCAATTTTTCGCAGCAGTGTTTGTCATTTTAAGTTAAAAATTCTTGCAAGGCATGAATAGTTTCTGTTGTCTGATATTATCTATTGAATGATCAAAATTGTGTGTCCTCCTGTAGCAGGTCAGCACTCTAACGTGCGCTGTAACTAAAACTAAAATAAAAGTACTGCTGTTCGCAGTGTTTGATTTTTTCTCTAACCATATCGATTTTGTAATGACTATGCGAAGTGACATAAGCCAGCAAGACGCCTGACTGTTTATATGCCCCAACTTACCGCGATACCGCTTAAAAAATTCATTGTAAGAAGAAGATAAGGACGAATCAGAACTCCCGTGCGTCGTCGTCATCGCTGGTTGTTAGAGCGCGAGCTTTCAGTTGCTAAGGAAGTAAGCAAGTTTGCATGCTGACATGCTGTAATAAACATCTGGGGACATAAAGAACATTATATTATTGGTTAACCCTCAGATGCACAATGCTAGGTACTGATTTCATAGCCCCTCTAATAAAAGTAAATGTCACACATCTATATCATTCCTATCACCGATGAATGATATGCAGCAAGAAAAGAAGTCATCATTGATCTTAATTTGCAATGCCTGTTTCCTTCAACTACTCAAGACACTTAATACTGCTTACGTGGTCTAAGAGGGATATTTTTATTTCATTTGATTTTATTTTTTATCTACCTTTATAATGACTCACGTGGTTGTAAGCGACTCTTGTAACGATACCAATATCCTGTGTTCACCTTTGTTCGCCAAGAAGCAAAGCTGTATTGCAGCCTATGGATGGCATGCACGCCTCGCAATCTTAAAGTTTCGGGCTCAAATTCCCGCACCTTTTAAAAAGTTTTATATTTCGTTAACAGGATTGTTCGGCAGGATACCAGCAAGCTATCTCAGGAGACTAAAGATATGATTAAGAAACGTCAAAGCATGAGGACGTCTAACTCCACAGAGAGGATAGAACTAGCAGAGCTATCGAAGTTAATAAATAAGCGCAAGGTAGCCGACATAAGAAAGTTTAACATGGAGAAAATCGAGCATGCTCTAAGGAACGGAGGTAGCCTAAAATCAGTGAGGAGAAAACTGGGCATAGGTAAAAACCAGATGTATGCGCTTAAAGACAAACACGGCAATGTCATCAGCAATATGGATAAGGTAGTTGAATTAGCCGAAGAATTCTTCAAAAATCTATACAGTAGCGAATCTAATCATCAAGATACTGAGGGAGGCATTCGAGCACAGCAATGGGACATCCTGCCAGTAACGAAGGAGGAAGTAAAGAAAGCCTTAGGAGCAATGCAAAGAGGGAAAATAGCTGGTGAGGATCAGGTAACAGCAGATTTGTTGAAGGACGGAGGAGAGATTGTGCTACAAAAACTAGCCACCCTGTATACGCAATGCCTTGTGACCTCGAGGGTACCAGAAGCTTGGAAGAACGCTAACATTATCGCAATTCATAAGAAAGGAGACGTTAAGGACTTGAAGAATTACAGACCAATCAGCTTGTTGTCCGTTGCCTACAAGGTATTTACTAAGGTAATCGCTAATAGAGTCAGGACAACCTTGGACTTCAGTCAACCAAATGATCAGGCAGGCTTTCGTAAAGGATACTCGACAATAGATCACATTCACACTATTAATCAGGTGATAGAGAAATGAGCAGAATATAGCCAACCCCAATATATAGACTTCATTGATTACGAGAAAGCATTTGACTCAGTGGAAAGCTCAGCGTTCATGCAGGCATTGCGGTAACAGGGTGTAGTAGAGTGCTATGTGAAAATATTGGAAGATATTTATAACGATTGCACAGCTACTATAGTTCTGCATAAAGTCAGCAATAAAATTCCAATACGGAAAGGTGTCAGGCAGGGAGACACGATCTCGCCAATGCTCCTCACTGCCTGCTTACACGAGGTATTCCGGGGACTGGAATGGGAACAGCTGGGGATAAGAGTTAATGGAGAATACCTGAGTAATTTGCGATTCGCTGATGACATTGCCTTGCTAAGCCACTCAGGACAAGAACTGCAAAGCATGATCAATCAGTTAGACAGGCAGAGCAGAACGGTGGGGCTAGGAATTAACATGCTGAAAACCAAAGTAATGTTCAACAGCCTAGCAAGGGAACAGCAGTTGGCCATTGGTAGCGAGGTGCTGGAAGTAGTAAGAGAATATGTCTACTTAGGGCAGGTAGTGACCGCAGATCCGGATCATGAGAAGGAAATAACTAGAAGAATAAGAATGTGGTGGAGCGCATATGGCAGGTTCTCTGAGATCATGAATGATAGCTTGCCAATATCCCTGAAGAGAAAAGTATACAACAGCTGTGTCCTACCGGTACTCACCTATGGGGCAGAAACGTGGAGGCTAACAAAGAGGGTTCAGCTTAAGTTAAGAACAACGCAGCGAGCTATGGAAAGGAAAATGATAGGTGTAACGTTACGAGATCGAAAGCGGGCGGAGTGGGTGAGGGAACAAACGCGGGTTAATGATATCTTAGTTGAAATCAAGAGGAAGAAATGGGCTTGGGCAGGGCATGTAATGCGAAGGCAAGATAACCGCTGGTTCTTAAGGGTAACGGAGTGGATTCCAAGATAAAGCAAACGTAGCAGGGGAAGGCAGAAAGTTAGGTGGGCGGATGAGATTAAGAAGTTTGCGGAGATACTGTGGCGGCAACTGACAAAGGACAGGGTTGATTGGAGAGACATGGGAGAGGCCTTTGCCCTGCAGTGGGTGTAGTCAGGCTGATGATGATGATATTTCGTTGAACCCACAACACCACACCGCATAAGCACCACGCAACCGGATACGAAAGATGGCCTGAAGGGAGAGCTTCCGAGACCTGTCGCTGTATTTCCTGCCTGAAATGCGGCGCAAGGAATGGTCGCGGTTCCGGTGGACAGGGCAGCAGACACAAGTGACGGTCGACTTCCTGGCACACAAACTGCTTGATTTCGGCAGAAAGGCGATAGGGTTTAATGTCCATGGCGGATCAAAACACGCCGCTTCCGTAGCTCGTCAAATCTCTACAAAGTTCGCAGACCTTCGCAATGGCAGTCGGACTTTTTGCAATGGCCATGTTGAAGGCGTCATCATCGGTACCTTTTGAGTACGTGCCTAATCTTATCTACGCCCGCTATATTTGGGTTGAAGCGTTTCCATAAGTCCACGATGTCCTGGATGTAACTTTTGAAGCTTTCTCCTGCCGGCATGCTGCGATCACGAGCGTAGACGCTTCGAAGCACGAAATTTGCGGAAGGCAGGACGGCCGGATAGTCCAGCACAGGTTGTCTTGAAGGCAGGCCAGGTGGTGATGCCTGAATCACGGTTATAGTAGGACGTTTTTGACAACATCAGTTAAGTAGAATATTACGGACTTAAGCCTGAGAGCTTCATCTCAGTGATTTTGCCAGAGCACTCGTTCGGACGCTGAGAGACTGTCCTAGACATTTTGGCAGTAGCTGATACTGAAGTTAGTGGAATCTCGCTCACGTAAGGCGTAAGAACAGGCGACAGGTGGATGCCGGTCCTCGCGCTGCTGACTTATCACCGCCATGGGAACGGACCCCGTGCGACTGCGGCGTTCCAGGGCGGTGTCGGAGGTGTGGATCGTGGCACCTCCCCCATGTGACCAAGGTCTTGGTCATGGCATCCACCGCTCGCAGCACTCAGGTCCCAAAAGAACAAGCCAGCCAGCCGGAGGCCGCAGGTACAACTCGAGACTCGCGCTATATCCCCCAGCCATGAGACTCGATAGTGCTGAGCTGCCCGCGTCTTCTTCTTACAATGAGCAGTTTTAAGCGGTATCCAGATAGTTTGGAACATCTAAATGGCCAGCCATCTTGTTCGCATAGACCCCTCAAATAGTCATTAAAAATTGATATGGGCAGATAAAAGATCAAACATTGTGCAAGGAGCAGTGCTTTTAGTTTTGCATTCTACTTTGGAGCGCTGAGGCGTTATAGCGGGGGACGGGATTTTGGTGATGCAATGATAACATAAGACAACACAAACTTTTCATACCTTGATAGAATTTTTATCTGGAAATGACAAACACGACTGTGAAAAATTGGAAACTATAGATAAGTCGATGCATCTCGACCATCTGCTGTTCTTTTTTCTGGTATACGCGTGTACTTTTGGTAGTAACATGAGAGAGGAAACGTTAAAATTATAAATAGAGGAAAGAGGCAGTGGCGACAGCAATTGCGCGCCTTCTGTCGTGCATGTGCCGCCTGGGATCGTTGGCTATTAAGAGTGCATGCAGGCTGTGATGGAAGAGCAGTCGAATATTCGTCGTCCGTTCGCTCTACTTACTCGCGGGAGTTCGCCCTCCGAGAATGGAACCCCTTCAACCGCTTCACACGCGTTCTTCCCCTGCGAGACATGCGGCGACCTGATCCCAAGAAAAGAGGCTTTGGATGAGCACCGACTGAGCAAGCTTCCGCAGATGCAGCAACGAAGGCACCGCTGCTCCTTGTGCCCTTACTCCACCGATAGCACGTAAGCCGAGGTTTGACTCTGCATTGTACTTCGCTATCAATTCTTCGTATAGGACGCGAAAAATTGTGGCGTTAGACTTAAGCGAACGTCAACCAATATTTGGCGCTCTTTGACACTCGGTTACAGAAAAAAAAATTGCCAGGACACTTTGCCAACTGAAATGTTGAGAGGGGAAAGCCGAGATCACTATGCCGTGACGACTTCCAGCGGATGTAACGTCACACCATTCCCGTGGCTTTATATATACACAAGTTATAAATATTTCGGGGATCTTAGTGCTAGTGACGCTTAATTACACTGTAGTGTAGGACGTCTTCGAAGGCGCTGCGTCGCGAACGGCTAGCGGTAGATCTCGGTTCAGTCCAGAGGCAGCGATCAGTCCCAGCGGCAGCGATCAGCGCACACGCACGAGCATCGGCGCCGCTGTCTTCGTCCTCTTCTTCCTTACGACAGCCGCCCAAAGTTCGGGAGCCGAAGACCTGTCTCACAACAGATTTTTCTATCTAATTTGAAACAAATTCGACGTTTTTTTGACAATTACGTGACAATTTTCACTATTCCCTGATGGCTTCCAGTGGATGTGGCGTCGAACTGTTCCCCTGGCTGTATTGACGTCCGTGTTTTTCGACGCAATTTCGACATTTTTGCCTGTAATTAATGAACTAATTACTGTACAGTCATCAAACCTTGCTTCTAGGTTCATTTTTCCTCCTCTATCTGAAGTATTCTTCAGTTGTCTTCTATCTTTTTTACTTCCCGAGTTAAATGCCTGTGACACGCTTTGTTAACGGACGGACGACAGTATGAGCCATTAGTGGTTTTCGCCTTAATACGCCCGCAACACCGAGTGTTTTCAAGCATTTCGCTTCTATAAGCACAGGGAAGAGAGTGCGATAACTTCGTGTTCACTTCGTTCAAGAGTCAAATGCGCTGTTAAATCTGATTGCATGTCTTCGCATTCCATGGCGAAGCAGTCATATACTTTCGTCTTCATTCAAAAGGAATGTTATTCAAGCAGCGCTTTTATGGCAGCGACGGTTCACGTCGTAGCGCAGTCTTATCGACTTGCACTAATAAGGTGGTTCGAGAAGACACCGTAAATCGCAGCCAGAAAAGCAAGTGGTTAAGCAGCGCCCGTTTGCTACGCATGGAAGCGAAGTGGCGAATAGTGTGTTCACTTCTTGGCGTTGCCTGGCGGTGCGATGTGCAGTGCTTGGCAGTGAACTTGAGTGCGCGACGTTTATCGGCGGTTTCTAAGTACCAGTACATGTGTGCACCATATTTTGTCATTTTATCCTATGCGTGATTTAAAAGAAAAGAAATGCGTTTGTCAGGGCTGATCAAAGATTCATCATGTTGCTGCATGGCAGTCGCTTCTGCACCATATGGCTGCGATACGCTTCTTTCGTAGCCACGTAAGCGTTAATACAAGTAGGTGAAAGGCCTGCCGTGGTGTTTGTATGATGGAATGGGTATTTCACTCTTCCTCCGCTCAGCCAGCGATGAGCTTGTCATATTAACTGCGCCCCCTTCTGTTATCTTTGCGCGAATAGAGGCAATTTCACGAAACACGCACGGATCCACACTGGCGAGCGGCCTTTCCTGTGCGACGACTGCGGGAAGGGTTTCAAACAGCGACGGGCTCTCGTCGCCCACAAGGTGGTCCACACAAGGGAGAAGCCGTACTTGTGCCCAGTCTGCAGTCGCGGTTTCAGCGACGCTGGCAGCCTCAGTCGTCACCGCAGAGTACAGCACCCTTCTGATGAAACGCCTAAGCTTTCTTGTCCTCGCTGCAAAAAAACCTTTAACCGGAAGGACAACTTTAACAGACACCTGCAGACGCACCCGCAGGTGACACCCCCCACCAGCTGCCATGCCGCTCCGGAAGAGGTTCCCTCACCAGAGCCAAGCGAAGAACTACGACAGTGGGAACTGCAGCCTCTGGTACCCTTTGCAGATGACTTCCTGTGATCGCACCGTGGTTCGATCGAACAAACTGAACCCTTACTCAACAGGCGGCAGTTAAGAAGCAGTGCTGAAGTGCGTTGGTTGCGAAGCCAACATGAACGAAATAAAGAAAAAACATGCAACAAACGGCGGAGTGAAGCCCTACTGTTTTCTTCGCTGGTATGGGGACCATTTCTAGACGAGTAGAAAGCGTATGGAAGTCCTACGCCGTTGGAACACTCTGCCTACTCTATATATGATGCAAGGACAGACATGAGGAAAAATTGGCAGACCACAAATACGTTACTGACAGCAGTGCGAAGGAGCGTGCAAATTGTGCAGATAAACGCACGGTGCACCCTTCATAATAGATACCTCTAGCACACCATGTTCCGTTTTACCGCTAGCGTTACCGATGTACCGCAAGCCCGCCCACCACCAATGTGCATGCTCAGGTCGCCTCGAAGGCGCCAGATGGCGACAGGTACCGGGCAGCCACACGCACTTTTGGCGCATCGGGACCAATCAGCGCGTGCTCACCGGCGGTGGGCGGAATCCCGGGACTCCGGTAATGGTAGCGGTAACACGGTACACGGTATGCTAAAGGCCTCTCGCCTCTCCCTCTCTCTCATCTCGCCTCTCGCATCTCGCAACCGCCTCTCGCATCCCCTGTGGCAGGCTTTGGGTGAAAACGAGTTAGCGCGCTTCAGCCGTTTTATCAGTACGTTCGTATTACAAATCTCATAGACGGCACACATTTGCACGCATATCCTGCTTGTGGTTCTGCGCCACTAATCTGTGGGAGGCCGGTGCAGCGCAAAATGTTCGCGCTTTGACCCACATTGCAAAATGAGCTGGACGGCATGCCTCAGTTAGTTCTCAGGCACAGGCCTCGATTTTCATAGGAGACGACAGCTCTGCACGAGACTCTATCGAATATGCATTTCGCTGAGTAGCTTTTTTATGTGGGAATAAGCAGCTGTAGGCTGCTTTAGACCGCATGAAGAACCTGCGCGCAAATAAGTGCTACACTGTAAAGAGAAAAACACCCGGTTAGGAGTGACTGGCTCTTGACGTAGCGCAATCCCGAAAGGGTGGTTAGCTACTCCTCAGAACAGGGGTATATGTAGTCTACTCCTATGTTTAAGAGGTATTGGTGGAGTGATAGAAAAAGTAAAGTGCTACCGTTCTCTAGAGAAGAGTTGATCTTTTAGTAAATGTTTCGCTTATATACCTGGGGTGTGTTCTTGGTGAGCGCATTCGTACTTAAACTGCCCCGCACTCGACGCGAAGCACTTCAAGAAGCCAATTGTGATCGCCTGCTTGGGAAAACAGCGCACTGTCGGTGTACGGCACACAGGCGACACAACCGACTCTGCCGACGCCATGTTTGAAAGTGGCGACGCATCACTACCTTGCAGCAGGTCTCCTCAGAGCTGTGCCCGTAGAGGATTTGACTGTTAATTTCACCAGTGCTTGAAGCACTCTCTACCATCTAACTCTACCAGTCAAAGCTATGTTTTCAACTGCTGTGCTTACTGTTTGATTATAGTCCTACACAGCTCAAATATTCCAGGGACTATTTTTTGTGTTCTTGCAGGCCTGATTGGACGACAGCGCTCTGCATGCCTTTTGTAGTGCTGCAAACATCTTGTGAGAGGAAGTATTGTTGGGCTTACTTGGATAGAGAGAATATGGTAAGACCACAACCATCTGCTTACCCTCTCTCTGCCATTGACTGCATATTTTGCAGATACAGAAAAGAGTAAATCAATGCATATTGACTTCACATGCACGTTTTTTTTCAACTCCTTACAGATCTTCGTCTTAAACCCTGTGAGAGATACGTCGCTGCGGTCTGTGCAGGTGGATTGTTCAGCAAGACGACATATTAGGTAGGTATATAGCTCAGTGATTAAACCATCAATTGAACAAAATTAACAAAACAATTTCTTTACTCTTCATTCTAGTGGCCATCATTACATTAAGATTTTGATGGGCGTCAAGCTATACCTCTATTCTCGGGTTCTATTCTGCAATTACGAGAGGAAGGGCGCTACGACGAGATTAAAAGTGTCGTTCATGACGGTTGCGTCGCAAAGGCTTCGCAAATCAGTCGAAAAGTGGGGTTTTAAATTTAAGAATAATAGTTAGCATCTTTTTTGGTGTATTTCCTAAAACAGCAATGATAATGTGATAGAAACGTGCCGTGGTTTTATTTATGAAAGTGCGTAAGATGCCTTTAATGCGCATTGTGCTTGTGTCGGTTAACAAACAATACAATAAACTTCATGACCCAGAGGAGCGAGTTTATATAATGTGTGCATGTGATCTTGTCAACTCAGGTCAAATATCCTTCTTTTTTAAGCTATATGGCGATAATGTTTAACCTCTCAACACTCAACCGTCCGAATCCGTAATTCACTTGACTTAGTCTTTGTAAAGGTGATATGCGGAAATAAAAGATCAATGATTGTGGCACACTGTTTCTTTTATTTTAAGTTTACTTACACTTTACCCTGGGGCGCTGAGCTGCCGCAGCACGCCGGGAGGGGGGGGGGGGGCAAGTTGGCGATGCAATAGATAATATTGTAACATGTTTTGCGTCGACGACGAAGCAGAGGAGTCCGGAGCAAAAGGAAGCTGGTCGGCCTGGCCGGCTTGAACGCTCCAGCCAATAACTGAACCACGTTGATAGACGCCCCAGACGTGCTCAATGCAAGCTGACTACGTAACAGTATATTATCAAACAACGAAAACAACTCAACAACAACATATCATCAACAGCTCATGCGCAGAATATATATCATCTCAAGGTGACAACCACGAAAGAAACAAACACGAAACTACAGATACGGCAAAGCACCTCTACAGTCTTCTTTTTTTTGTAGTATGCGTGCGCAGTGTTGGCAGCTGCCCGATACAAGCAGCATTAGCAAGTATAAAGTGAGGAATGGGGCAGTGGCGGATACAATTTCCCGGCTTCTCTCGTACATCATTTGCCTGTGATGATTGACGATTAACAGTTCAAGCTCTGATGAAAGAGCACCTTCCGTTAGATCTAAGTACTAAGCTCCCTTTGCGCTCTGAGGATGGAAAGAGCTCGCCCACTTCAACCACGGTGTTCTGCGACACAGGGACCCAACCCTACTCGACGCCAGAGCTTCTGGAACAGCACCGGCGGAGCATCCGCGAGAACAGGCCATTGGGAAAACACCGCTGCGGTTGCTGCAACTACTCCAGTGATCGCAAGTGAGCCCACGTATGACCATCCTTTACGCTTTGCTATTGATTTGTCGTATACGTCGCAGTAGTGGTGGCGTTAGATCCAAGGGAACATCAAGTAAGGCTTGGCGCCCTATGGTCACAAAGCAACATACCGGCTGTTTTAGCGAGCACTTTCAAAAATTTTCAAAAATGAGATTTTTAGGGCAAAAATATGGCTTTTGCGGCATTTGTATTAACAGTGTTGGCGGACACCAGGAAACGGGTGAGCACGCCGCGGTGGCTCAGTGGTTATGGTGCTCAGCTACTGTCCCGAAAGACGCGGGTTCGATCCCGGCCGCGGCGGTCGAATTTCGATGGAGGCGAAATTGTAGAGGCCCGTGTATTGTGCGATGTCAGTGCACGTTCAAGAACTCCAGGTGGTCGAAATTTACGGAGCCCTTCACTGCGGCGTCTCTCATAGCCTGAGTCGCTTTGGGATGTTAAACCCCATAAACCAAACCAGACCAGGAAACGGGCGAATCGTCTTAATTAATAAGCTGGTTAACTAATTTTTAATAATAACCTTTTTAACTACTAGAGCTAGGCGCCTAGTTGAAATTAGAGATTTCTAGCTGGTCGTTAGCAACAGCCATATCAGTTTTTAAATTTCGAAATCGCGATTATCCTTGGCGCTGTGGCTCGACAAAATTTGGTTTTTCAACTATTTACGTGTGCTGGAGAGATTGCTTTGCCTGCATGCTTCCGAAAGAGCATGTATTTTTCAGCGATGCAGACAAATTTTGTCTAGGCATTTTGTCGGCGAGGGTAATCACGTTTTCGAAATTCTAAAAATTCACATGGCAATTACTAACGATCTGCTACAAATCCCTAATTTCAACGAGCTGCCTAACTCTAATAAATAGAAACTTAATTTTTTAAAATTAGTTACCCAGTTTAATATTAAGACTATTCTAAGGTTTTATGGTGTCATCCTACACTAGTAACACTGCGCCAGGAAAGTTTTACCCCAAAAAACCTACTTTTGACAATTTTTGGATGAGTTCGCTGAAACACAAGGTATAAATACTCCCTCAATACGAAGCGTTTCAAGCATTTCGCTTCTCCAAACATGTCGATTAGTGCAATAAATGAGCGTTCTGTACATTCAAGAGGTTAATGCGCAGTTAGAATAGGATGTCGTCGCATTTCACGACGTATTGCTCTCAAGCCTTCTGTCCACCTCCAGAAGAAAGAAATGATTGAAAAGGCGGTTAAATGACTGCGACATTTGAGCAGCGATACCGCCTTATCTCGCATCGGCGCGGTGTTCACCATTCAGTTCGCTACGGAGACGCATCGTCTACAGCACGAACAAGCAATGCAGGCGAGAAACCTTAAACTCCTGCGCGCAGTAGCGCCCGGGAGCGGGATAGAAAAGACAGGGTTTTCAACGCTGATCATAAGTTCATAAACCCGGCTCATCGCAGTGGCCGCAGCACAGGCTGGTTCCACACGCTACGGCCGCAGCCATGTAGCAGATACTTTAGACGGCTAAAGGGTCGCATGTGGTGTTATTATGACGCAGTGGCTATAGATATCGCTGTAAATCTGCTGAGACGACAATAGCCTCGTTTACATGAACCCGACAGTGGCGGGTCGAGACAGGGGATCGAGTTGAGCAAGGTCAGCCCAACACCTTTTGAGCCAACAGTAGACTCGTTTACATGAACCGGACAACGGCGGGTCGAGTCAGGAGATCGAGCTGAGCAAGGTGAGCCCAACTCGACGAATGCGTGTTCACATGAATTCGATTTTAGCGACTTGAGACCAGTTCAACTGAAGCGACATGTCGAGCAGCGCAGCGGGAAAGGGCAATGGCAGCCTCTAAGACTGCGATACGGCACCGCCGTCTCGCACACGCGACGGCGCAAGCGGAAAACAGGCTCGCATTTACCTTCTCCCCTACCGCTAACCCGACTCTTCGATTCGATGCTTTTAGAAACGCGCGTCAAGCGAGTTAACCTACCCCATGCAGGCGAGTTAATTCGACTCGCTTTGTCGCTTATTCTACTCGACCCGACAGCGTTTACATGAACCCGACAACGGATTATTTACCGAACAAGCAAACTCGACTAGACTCTATAGAGTTCTTGTAAACAGGCCTGATGGAGCTGTCATGGTGGCACCCATCTCCTTTTCCTTTTTTTCTCGCGTGGAAACGATTTCACCAGACACCAGCAGACTCACACGGGCGAGCGTCCCTTCGTGTGCAAGGTGTGCGGAAAGGCCTTCCGCTGGCGGCGTCACCTCAAGGAGCATCTGCTGATTTACAATGGGAAGAAGCCGCACCAGTGCGCCGGCTGCGGACAATGCTTCTGCCAGGCTTCCCACATGATGCGTCACCGCACATAGAACCAAAGATGCCTAAACGCACAACCTCGAGATACACACGCTTGCGCACAGGGGAGGACAGACTCCCCCGCCAGCTCGCATGCCGTGCCGGAAGAGATTACCGCACCACAGCCTAGTCCAGAAGCATGGAAATTTGATAGGCGCCCGCCGGTATACCTCGGCAGTAGACGCACTGTAGGTTGCGCTTCAGCAACATCAAGGATCCGTGACACTATGAACGTGTGCTCTCGCCACGGTTCCGCTGAAACATACGGACCCCATTACAGCCACGGATGGTAAAGTCTGAAGTGTATGGGCTCCCACAAAAAATGCAGTGGAGAACTGCGTTAGTTGCAAAGGCGACATGACCAAAATAAAAAATTGCGAGGACACTTTGGCAACTAAAGTGTTGAGAGGCAAAAGCCGAGGACACTATTGAATGACGACTTCCGGTGGATGTGCCGTCTCATCATTCCCGTGGCTATATCGATACCCTAATTGTACATCTTTCGGGGATCTGAAGTGGTAATTACGCTTAATTCCACATTTTGCATCTAATTTGACACAAATCCGACGTTTTTCCTACCAATTTCTGACAATTTTCACTATACCATGATGACTTCCGGTGGATGTGGCGTCAAAGCACTCCGTGGCTATTTCGACGTCCGAGCTATTTCGACGCAATTTTGACATCTTTGCCTATAATTAATTAACTAATTATTCTATAGTCATCAAAGTTGGCTTCTAGGTTCATTTTTCCCTCCTCTATATGAAGCAACCATTAGTTCTCTCTGTTTTAGTTCCCCAGTTAAACGCGTGTGATACGCTTGGTTAACGGACGACATTATGTGCCATTAACGGCTTTCGCCTTCAAGGCCCACCGACCAGGGTCCGGACATTTTTGAAAAACAAGCGCACTGCATAGATGAGGCATCGAAGATAACCTCTGCAAAATACTAGAGCCACGCACGCCCCGAAAAGCTGCACAAATTCAAATCAAAGCCCGATCGTTCTTTCCTTCAACAAAAACGTCCTCGCCCCACTACTCTGAACCCCGATAACGTCATGGGGGTTACTTTCGCTAAAGGCACTCTATTGGTGCATCGTTCTGACTGACGGGAGAAGGTTGGGCGTAGCCTTGGCGTCGCGTCGTCTGCACAAGGCTTTCCGCAGCGCCTTCTGTTTTGGCCCATGCCTACAAACCCGCATGAAGGAACAACAAAAACAAAACTGCGGAGGGAGCGTACGGCGACAGCCTTGAACCCTAGCCATAAAAAGTAAAAAATAGTAAAACTGAGTGAGTTGGTTCGCTCCCCCGTCGTGATCACGTCACGAGACGCTCTGCGTGCGCGCTCCCTTCTCAGTTTTTTTTCTATATATGCAAGCCCCCCAAAACAAGGTTTTAATTACTAGTGCAGCAGAGCCTTTCACTCGCTCGCCCACTTGACCGCTCCACACACACACTGCTTATCCTTCGTGCATCTTTCGTACGCCTTGACTCCAATTAATGGCATGGGCTTTGGAGCTGAGAAAAGACAGAAACACACAGAACACAAACACACATGGAGAAAAGCAAACGGGCGGTTGCCGGGTCCGCGCTTTGCCGTGTGTTTCGAACACAACCGACTTCTGCTCCTCCGCTCGTGAAACGGTGGGGAGGCCTAAAACAAAATGAGAAGGTGGCTCGCTAACTGGGAATGAAAAACAGATGTATGAAAGGATGCGCTCGCTAACAAGTTTAGGTGGTCGAGCCGATCGCGCCTCTCGATCGTTCAGTGTGCGGAGAAAATGCAGAAACCAAAAAAAGAATTCTATTGAAGGCGGGGCCATGACGTACACATGTGACGCACTCCACAGACACCACGCCTCCGGCTTACATCGGAGAAGGAAGGGGTGATTTTGCCTTGCCGAGCCTACTCGACGAATAGCGGGAGAGAAAAATCTCGAGGAGGGAACGGAAGGAGAGGAGGCTCGCTCGAAGAGCCGTAGAGAGTGTTTGCGACCCGAGGGCGGTCAGTGGCCCTTAAAAAAAAACTACAACAAAGAGCGGTGCGAAGGCTTGGGATCATATTCGGTTGTACGGAATAATTCTAGACGAGTAGAAATCATGTCGAAGCCCAGCACGGTTCAGAGCACTTAGCCGCCTGTACGCGTCTCGAGTTTACAGGCATGAGAAAGAAATGTAGAAACCACGGAAACACTGGCAGAACTGTTTGTCAGCGCTGCCTGACGGCGCGTGCCTGTAGTTGATACCCGCAGGGCGCCCGCCATAATATTGCTGGCTGTCTGCGCATGCATTTTCCAGGGGCATAGATTTGGTAATAAAGAGACGGTAGTCAGCGCCCGTCCAGTCTTACGTCCAGCGCCCGGCTAGGATCGAACCCGCGTCTTCCGGGTTAAGAGCCGAGCGCCATATACCACTGAGCCACCAAGGCAGCGGTGTCTTAAGGATATGTACTGATGCGTGCATAGATAACTGTTACTATGCTAATTAGTGAGTAGGTAATTCCACCAGATAAATTCGATTTTTGAGTTTGTTGACTCAACTTGAACGGTTTGATGCATGTGTTGAGTGATGTATCAATGTGTAAGTTGTGATTAGGTCATCACTGATGTGGAAAGGAGAGAGAGAGATAAACCCGCCACAGGATCGCCGAGTCTGCCGCCACGCGGTGATGCGATTCTACTTTTACACAGGTCTCGTCTGTCTGGCGGAAAGTTTCCATTTCTCGCGGAGTTCGGCGAGGGGCGCTGCGATCCCGTTTAAGAACTCTGTTAAACGAAAATAAAGAAAAAAATTGGCTGTGGCTTAGCTTCGTTAAGCCCGGAAATTGCGAAAGCAATGGGCACGTCACAGTCGTTTCGTCAAGTTCCAACGTTCAGCACTGCTGAGACTACACCTGGCTTCTGCATCACTGTCCATGGCATTGAGCGAATGAGTAACATCCGTCCCATCTTCCGCTGTTTCCAGTGAAGAGGTCGCACGTCCACGCAAAGCTGCATACTGAGCACGCCTCTTAGAAAGTCCTCTCGCGCTGTTCCTCCGTCTCTGTAGCTCGCTGCTGTTTCTTACGCTCATTGCGAGAAGTTTCCCTAGCGGTAGGTGGCATCGTCGAAGCAGATGTTAAGCCGCAGGCGGAGGCACTGCCACTAGTCGCAGACGGCGCGAGATGGTCGCCCAGTTCATCGACGTGACGTCACAACACCTGTTGCGCTCCTGGCGGACAGCGCGGGAGTTAGGCGGCCGGTGGTGGCACCGCCACTACTCGCAGACGGCGCGAGATGGTCGCCCAGCTCTTCGGCGTGACCTCACAACACCTGTTGCGCTCTTGGCGAACAGCGCCGGAGTTAGGCCGCCGGTGGTGGCTCCGCCACTACTCGCAGACGGCGCGAGATGGTCGCCCAGCTCTTCGGCGTGACGTCACAACACCTGTTGCGCTCCTGACGGACAGCGCGGGAGTTAGGCCGCCGGTGGTGGCACCGCCACTACTCGCAGACGGCGCGAGATGGTCGCCCAGCTCTTCGGCATGACGTCACACAGAGGTCATGCGAAAGGTCAATGGTGGCACCACCACGGCACGGCAAAGGCTTGCAAGCGCAAGTAGTATTGCTTTCGCAATAAAAGGTGAGCATGGTGGCAATTACTTCCACCCCGTTTCATTGGTGATCCTCCTGTCTTCCGTCCGTCCATTTATAGTTCATCTGCACGGAAAGCAGAGCCCCGTGCCGCCTGATAGCGATTGCCGATTTGCGGCAGCGATCCGATCATCCCTTCACGTGATACCGTTCATTTTTTTTTTACCTCGCTTGCTTATGCCGCTGCCAGCTGGCCATGCTAGAGAACGGTACTTATCTGCCACAGCATATGAAACTGCACAAAAAAACAGATGATATATGTTCAATTTTCTTTAATCAAAATCTTGCACATGAAATGAATGAAAAAACGCATTATTGCGTATGCAGAACCTCTGCTTTATCACGGATAATGCACAGAAAATGCGGTGTACATAGATATAGATACGTGGTTGCAATACAGATGATTCCACAGATGATTCCGACGTTTTCAGGATGACCAACTACAAAACTTATTACTTGAACCGCTCCGGCCTCCGGGGGGGTTGAGTGGCTTTACTGGTGTCAGATGACATTGAATGCGACAAGTTGGACTCGTACAGTCTCATTACTGAAGATTTTGAAGTGCTATCAGCCTGTACTGGCAGGTTCGTGTTTTCGGTTTGCTATCGTCCACCGAAGGGAAATATGGTTAGGTTTTTTTAATTTTACGACTGTTTTCTTTCGTTTATAACAGATAACAAATACACTCTAATAACTGGAGGTGATTTTAATATCCATATGTTGAAGGATGACTCCTCTACTAGAGACTTTAACGCAGTCCTGGCCTCGAACGGATTTATTAATCTTATTAACGATCCAACAAGGGTAACACAAGAAAGTGAGTCACTTCTTGATCTGCTGATTACGAACACTTCCCAACCGATAGTTGAGTAGGGCGTAATATCATGTGCGATCAGTGACCACCTTCCAGTGTTTGCATGCATAAATAAGACCAAACTGGTAAAGTACCGCCAGGAGAAAGCGAAGCACCAAAGTATAACCAATGCTACCCTCAATTCATTTCACAGCTCACTGGAACAAGTTGAGTGGGATAGTATTGACGTTACCAGTGACGCAAATGAGGCTTACGATGAGTTCCTCCGAGTATTTAAACAGCTCTACCATTCCCTCTTTCCCGCTAAAAGTGCGTGCAATAAAGCGTAAAACTCGCAAACTTTGGATATCTTCTGAGTTGCGCCAAGAAATTAAAACGAAAGACAAACTGTACAAAATCTTTTTAAACACACGTTGAGCAGATGACCTAAGCATTTTTAAGAAATACAGAAATAGATTAACAAAAAAGCTACGTCTCGCTCGTGCGGAATACTTCGCGACATTTCTTGAAATTAAAAATGGTCGCCACGATCTGTTGTGGTCAAGGTTGAATTTCTTAATGAGGCGTGAGCAACCACAGGCTGCCCCGCGGACTTTAAAGCTTGATAATAAAGATGTATCCGGCAGAGCGTTGGCAGATGCCTTCAACAACTTTTTTACCACCCTTGCCCATAACACTCCGTCAAGTGATTTCAACACCTATTTTAGCTCTTACAATAGGGATACAATATTTCTGAACCCAGTTACGACAGAGGAGGTTATATCAGTCGTACAAAACCTAAATAACAGCCATAGCTGTGACATTGACGGCATTCAAGTGAGGCCTGTCAAGCATGTTATAAGAGTTATTGCCCCTGTTCTTGCAGATATATTTAACTTATGCTTTACTACGGGCACATTTCCTAAAAAAATGCAAATAGCCAAAGTAACGGTTTTGTATAAGAAAGGAGACCGCAGTGATTTAGGAAATTATAGACCAGTATCGATACTCCCAATCTTCTCGAAAGCTTTTGAAAAAGTTCTGTATACATGGTTGTCTGATTTTATTGATAAACATGACCTTTTGTCACCTAATCAATTTGTGTTTTGTAAAAATAAATCTGCCGACTTAGCACTACTCGAACAAAAGGAATATATATACTAACACAGTTTGAAAATAAGGCCTTTGTTATTGGTCTCTTCGTGGACTTCTCGAAGGCATTCGATTTAGTAAACCACAGTGTACTCCTGAAAAACTTGGAGCGTTGTGGTATTCGTGGACTGGCTCAAATGATCCTGAAATCATATCTTTCGCATAGAAAACAGGCTGTAAGCATAGACAATGAGACATCTGAACTAAAACTTGTTACTTCTGGCGTTCCCCAGGGTAGTATATTGGGACCATTACTTTTTAATATGTACCTAAATCATATCTGGAACATTAACTCCGCCGCTAAATGTATTATCTACGCTGACGACACTAGCATCTTTTTTTACTGGAAATGATCTTGATCTCCTTGTTCGGGAATGCAATGACACCTTGAGTGAATTACAAAAGTGGTCCGAATCCAGATACATGCGTATAAATGAGAAGAAAACAAAAGCTGTCATATTTCGTCCTAAAAACAAAGTACTTCCTTCCCCCATCGAGATTAAACTAAACTCACGACGTATAGACATACTTGAACAGTTTAAATGCCTTGGAGTAGTTTTTTCTTCCAGCATGTCTTGGGAACACCACACGGACCATATTGTCACGAAACTGGCTCAAATAACCGGAGTCATAAGTCGGCTCAGATACGTCATTCCAAGAACAGTAAAGTTACTCCTCTATTATTCACTTTTCTTCTCCTATTTAAACTACTGCCATCTAGTGTGGGGCACAGCTACGGTTAGCTGTCTTCAGCGTATCTACATTTTTCAGAAAAAGTTTCTTCGTCATGTTTACAATGTCCAGTGGGACTCGCCAAGCAAAGATCTCTTTCTACAAAGTGGTGTGCTAAAAATACACAACTTGTATAAGTATCGCTTGAGTGTCCGGTTTAAACTCGAAACACGTAGAAATGTAAACCACATGCGTAAACTTGCTGAACTACATACCCGAGATGCAAGCTACACAACAAGGTATGCGGAGACATGGATAGTCCCGACCCCACGGTTAAACTCGGGTAGAGAACGCCTGCAGTTCACTCTTCCGTCCCTGCTAAACGCGTATATATATAATAATTTTGACCTTGTCAGTTCGTCAAACAGGTCCTTGCGTGCTTTGTATGCTAGCATGTAGGATTTTTGTTTCGTGCTTTTTTTTCTTTTTTCTTTTTTTCTTTGCTGCCATTACCTGTGTCTACCCAATGTGAATATTGTGTCAATATTGTATAATGTTCTTTCGTTTTCTCTTGTACCTGCTCATTATTGTATACTTGTTATCACGCTTTGCAACTGCCTTTTGTATTAAAAGCCTTGCTGTCAAGCTGCTGCCAAGCGAAAGGGGGCTGCGGCTTTGTCAAGCTGTCTCTCACAGCTTTTTCTGCGCCTCCGCTGTCTGTATCTTTACAAGGCAGAAACAAAGAATTTGAATTAATACGTGTTTAAAAATTTCCAGCAGCTTTTATTGCCGATACTGTTACATTGAATGCAATAGAAGTGAACAAGCATAACTTGCTTGCAAAGCCATGCTGCTCTGGCTTAGACAGGACTTTCAGGGCTCTACATTGGGCGTGAAAGTAAATAGCATTGATATGCTTTCTCACCTACTACGCGCATTCCATGACAGCAAAACATTCCAGTAAAATAAAACAAAATGTATCCAATTTCATTCACCTGCTTTTGCCATGGAGTACACTCTCAAAGCTACGCTTTTTAGAAAATTTTTAGAAAGCTTAGTATGAGGTAGCTCACTAGCGCCGGCACCGGGCCATTTCTTACTTTTCCTGCCTAGCCTCTACTGCAGTGCTAAAGAAGGTTGACTACAATCTGTAGATCGTAGTCAACCTTCTTTAGCACTGCAGTAGAGGCTAGGCAGGAAAAGTAGGAAATGGCCCCCGTGCAGTAAACCTTCTTTAGCACTGCAGTGAAGGCTAGGCTGGAAAAGTAGGAAATGGCCCGGTGCCGGCGCTAGTATTGTAGTCAACCTTCTCTAGCACTGCAGTAGAGGTTAGGCAGGAAAAGTAGAAAATGGCCCGGTGCCGGCGCTAGTGAGCTACCTCATACTAAGCTTTCTAAAAATTTTCTCCTGAACAATGGCACATCGTTGTCTTGGCTGGGCCCCGCCATATGGTCCGTCGTTGAAACGGCGCCGATGCTAGGCGTCGGCGTCGTCGACAAGGTTAGCGGCCCATGCTCTCACGATGTCGAACTGGGTGGCCCGTTAGGGTTAGTGGGCCGGCGCTCGCTTTATAACTTTTAAGCCCTGGACTGAGGGCAACCGACCACTGATTAGAGGCGGACGACTTCGACAGAGAAGGCTTCTGGGGGTAGAACCAAGACGTCTCTGAAGATGCCCCCAAACCGCAGGAAAAACCATTAGTTTAAATAAAGTTTTCCCTTCCTTCCTTCCTGAACAACACCGTAGCTTCATCTTCCTCCCTTCACCTCCTCCCCCCCCCCTCCACACCCCTATCCAGAACAAGGAACAATCCACTCCCCACAGCACTGTGACAAAGAACGGTCTCCCTAACTTTCCTTCCCTAACTTCCCTTTAATTTCATTAAGGAGTCTCTCTCTCTCCTTCTGTATACTGTACCATTGTACTCTTTCGATGGCTCTCTCGGGGCCATCTTGAAGTAACTTGGCGACATTCCTGAGTTTACTCAGAAAGGGGAACTTGAACCATTTCGTTAAGACAAAGAATGCGAGAGGGCCGTAAGGGAGCGAGACGTTTTGATTGGAAAACCAGCCTTGTGGAGAAGCTGACTTACAGATTTCTGCAAATGGTTCACTGAAGGCGGCGCGCGGCAGCATACACATTCGTCTTCTCACGTAGGCGTGGTGAGCCAACCCCATCGCACATCAAAGTCACAGGTACAAAGGTAACCAGCACAGCCACTGTCTCCCGAAGAGGATTCACGGCGGCAGACCCTCGACGCAGGCAAAAAAACAGAGGCGGGGGTCACGGGAGGGGGGCGGATTTAGAAGGCCTCAAGCACCGAACTCTGTCGAAGCTGTTGCTGCACTCAAATTACTAACACATGAAGGGACACAACGTCAAAGCGACTGACGTCGCAGAGCCGGTATCGCCAGTTCATGTCTTTTGTGGTTGCAGGGAAGAATCCCTCTGCGCACAGCGTGATTGTTGTACTTATCCAAGAGTGGAGCCGCCGCGGTGGCTCAGTGGTTATGGTGCTCGGCTACTGACCCGAAAGACGAGGGTTCGATCCCGTCCGCGGAGGCTGAATTTCTTTGGAGGAGAAATTCTAGAGGCCCGTGCTCTGTGCGATGTCAGTGCACGTTAAAGTACCCCAGGTGGTCGAAATTTCCGGAGCCCTTCACTACGGCGTCTCTCATAGCCTTAGTCGATTTGGGACGTTAAACCCCAGAAACCAAACCAAACCAAGAGTGGACTATTGAGCATGCGTCGAATAGGTATAAATCCCCCGGAATTTCGTGCACACATGTGTCCCTCTTGTGCCAACTAGCGACAAACAAATGGCGTTCACTGTCTCGACCGGAGTCAATGTGTTGTAGACGGCTTCTAGAACACTCAAATGGAGGAGGCGGAAGCACAATGGACGCGCACGCTGGTCTCGAGACCGGCCGTGGCGCGGCTTAGCCGCTGGCCATGTGCACGGCGCTGTCCCGCGTACTTGTGCGTGTTTCGTCGCTATTTTTTTTCTTCGTTCAAAAAAAAGGTAAGCAGGTCTTGCGGTGATGGAAGCTTGCTCAGCGGCGAAGCTCGAAAAACTTGCGAAGTTCGTGGTAGTGCTCAGAGATTTTCATATCAGGACGAGCACATGGTGCTCAGGCGGTCGCGTTAAGGACTTTAGTACGTACAGTCTTTGTCAAAAGTTTGGAGCCCAGGGGGTTTTCTTTTGAGCCACACTGTCCTTCTTAATGGATCTCTAGCGCTTCAAATTTCCTAGACATGAGAAGATTTCTGGTACTGCCTCCTGCAATAGGTAGGACTTCCACGAATTCTCCTCAGTCCCAATATAGAGCTTGGAAGTGAACCCCCTGGGCTCGAAACTTTTGACAAAGACTGCACCTTCCGGTTACATGCGTAAGCAAGCAGACGGGTGCCACGTCCACGTCTTGGACTAAATAGCAAGCTTTCGACTCTCTTGTGATGTTTTAGACAGATACGCGTTGAACTTCTTAGCTGCTATTCGAAAGGGAGCGTCATTTAGTACGTACGCCGAGTTTGATAGTTCACGAGTTTATTACGTAATCGGCGGGATGTAAGGATAAGAGGGGGTGAGGGGAAGGGGCACGGAAGATAAAAAATCAAAAGGAACCCGAAGGGTCGACACACGGGCTTTCTAGCTTGTTTCCCAGAAGAAGCACCTGCGAATGCGTCTCCGCGCATGTATCCACACGAAGCTTTTAACCCAAATATTTTAGATTACGAAGCAGTATAGCATCGGGTCATTCGATGCGAACGACCTAGCCCCAAAAGCGACATCCGGCGATTCTTCTGAATAGAAAAAAAAAACTTGGTCCACTGGGCAATTTTGTGTTAATGTTCTTACAACGAAGTATTTTTATAATTTTTTTTTTCTAACCTGAGAGCTCTCTGAAGTTGCCGCTGAGAAGCGAAAGTTGATTGAAGTGTGCGAAGCCCCGCCGTGGTGGGTCAGGGGTTACGGCGCTCTGCTGCTGACTGGTAAGAGGCGGGTTCGATCACGGCTGTAGCGGTCGAATTGGGATGAAGGCGAAATTCTGGAGGCCCGTGTACTGTGCGATTTCAGTGCACGTTAAAAAACCCCAGGTGGTTGAAACTTTCGGAGCCCTTCACTACGGCGTCCCTCATATCCTTAGTCGCTTTGGGACGTTAAACCCCCAATAAAAACCAAACCGAAACACCTTATTCAAAAGTATTTTGTTTGCACTGTTCTTTCATCTGAGCTCGTTAGTGAAGCCATGGAAGAATGTTCCGCGTTTTTTAGGGTCAGTAAATAAGCAAATAAAAACTGGCGTCCTAGAAACTTTTTATACAAATGTGTTTAACGTTTCAGCGACATTAATTTTTTTCTGTAGAAATGCGTGACTAATTTGAGGACCAAATTTGTGGCCGTCTAAGCAGCATATTCTTGAGCTCGAGCTGACGGCAGCACATCCGAGCGGTTGTTTACACCGAGCAGTTCAAGCTGATCAACGCCGGAGATGGCTAGGTCATTTTGCAGAAATCCGCTACTACTTTACGGAAGAAGAATCGCACAGGTTTTCGAGATTTATGAAAATTCGTACCAGAACACCAAGAAAAAATTCGAGCTTATGGTTGACCTCATGAGCGTACGTAATCAGAGACGGATGTTTGTGGCATAAATGTAGCAAGGAATTCATGTGTTTTGTACTCTAATTGGTCAAGGGCCAATAAAGAAATCGTACACGAGGTGTAAGTTCACTGCTTATCAAAGTAATGAGACAACAACCAGGCGAAATCTTGTTTACGCTTGTGATAAAGTGAAAACCGATAATTTTTCCTCGTGACTCTCCTGAAAAGTATAGATTATGAGTGGAGGCTTATTTACCCAGCATTCATTAGCGCACAGTGAAGGCATTTAGTACCCCCCGATTTTCTCGGTGCAGGATTGACAACGAAAACCTCTCGTGCTGAACACGAAAATAAGCGCAGCTTCGTTAACGAGGTCGCTCAAATTTTTCGTAGTTTACTTTGGCTTTAGATGGATGCGTAAGATATTACCAAACATCAACCACTCCGTGAAAATCGATTAAAAAAATGGTGGCGCATGTTAGCTCTATAAAACCAACGACATATTGTTACCTGTCGTGTGGCGGTGCTCAGCGTATCTTTTGAATTACGCTAAACGAATAACTAAGGCCGCCGCGGTGGCTCAGCGGTTATGGTGCTCGGCTGCTGACCCGAAAGACGCGGGTTCGATCCCGGCCGCGGCGGCTAGAATTTCTTTGGAGGAGAAATTCTAGAGGCCCGTGTACTGTGCGATGTCAGTGCACGTTAAAAAACCCCAGGTGGTCGAAATTTCCGGAGCCCTCCACTACGGCGTCTCTCATAGCCTTAGTCGCTTTGGGACGTTAAACCCCATAAACCAAACCAAACCAATAACTAAGAATAATCGTGCAAAATTGTTTATATTCGCTTTCGGGTCACGTGCATTTCATGAACTTGCAGAGGGGGTTACGAAACAATTGATCGAGTTTTTTGTAGCATCGTATCTTCTACGTGGCCGTTTTTCCCAGCCTTTGAAGAAAGCCCACGCAATATGCAAAAACAAAACAGTAACACGTGACTGCGCCCTGGCGATACCGTACTGCAGCGCTTCCAAGCGCGTTCTGAATGAACGAAGTGTGCGCGCCCGTCGCCTCGAAGTGAGGGGCCTGTGCCGCTCTCAGCATAATCTCGAAAGTGCGTCAGCACATTCATCGTAAACATGGGAAGCGTGTGGCGTGACCTGCAATAAGTGATAGGCAGGCCACTGACCGCAAATTCCGACGGAGTTTTATTGAGAGATCGCGCTGGCAAATAAAAAGAAGGAAGGTAGAGCATAGAAGTGGCCTATATCAAGGTAGCCTGTTTTTTTTTTTTTCATTGTTATCATTTTACAGCTCTTCGAACTAAGCGGCGGTCGCTCACCTGGGCATGTTCAGCGCGCGCGCTTCGTTGTTCAAAACGATTCGAAGCGCTGGAATATGATATCGCATGACTGAGTGTAAAACATTTTTTTCGTCATAAAGTGCTTGGTGCTAAGAGGTCGCGTTAAGTGGTCGAGAGTACACAGCCCTCGACGGCTTTGTCAGCCCACTCCACCGCCAGAACTTGCGTTCTGCGGTCAGAGCTAGCCAGCACAGTCTCCCACCGCTCGAGAGAATGAGCGGTAACTAGATCAGCCGGAGGTGGCTCTATTTTGCAGTCCCACAGGATGTGATCGTAGTTGGCTCGTTGGCCGCAGTGTTTACAGTCAGGGTTGTATAAATCTGGATAAATGTGCGCGAGGAGTGATGGGGTGCGTATCGATCTCGTCTGTAGACGTAACCTGTTCTTTAGTCAGGCTTGTGTGCGGAGGGGGGAAAGTTCTCTCTAGTTTGAAATGATTGGTGAGATCATGATATGTGATCATGGAGTCCTTCGTGAAATTTAGGGAGCCAGACTCATCCACTGCCCGGTCGTCGAAACATCGGGATTTATTGTAGGCAGCCTCGTTCCACGGATTTATCGAATGTTTTTTTTTTTTCATATTTCGCAGGCTTTCTTTAAACGCCGGTAAAAAGGACGGCATAGAAGGTACGTTTGTCACCCACACTTCCCGCACTTTTAAGCGCGATGCTTCCAGACACCATTAGAGCGTGTGGGGGCAGCGGTCTCGGACTCAAAGGAGATGCCCTCGACTCAGCGTGGCAAGCTCAGCGGAGACCAGCTACCAAGTGACAAGAGGTTTTTGGGCGCTTGGTGCCCAGCTTTCGCTGGTTGCAAGCCTGAGAATGGGTCGGAGCCAAAGGTTCACAAAACAAAACAATGTTTATACAGTAATGAGACGATACAGAGGATTAAACTATCACTAGTACAAACACATACAAAGTGATTAACGAAGCAATGCCACTCGTGCAATGTTAAACTCGAGAGAGAGACTACAGTACAAAGGCAATATTGCACCTAAAGTGCACTAACACAAGAGAGAGGCAAACAAACAAAACACAATTTCTTCACCGGGCACTGCGGCAGTCCGACGACCAGAGGTCCACGATGATGCCGTTCCGCAGACTGGCGAACGTTGCCTCGTTGGTCCGATGTTGGCCGAGTGGTGTTTTCCCGGGAGTCGAACGGGCGCGCTTCGATGAAGCTTAAACGGCGGTCCGGAATCATTTGACAGCGGTCAACGTCCTTCTTTTACAGGCTCGCTCTCACGTCTGTTTGTTCTACGCGCCAGAGTAGGCGCGCACATACACGCAGCATCGGCAGTGCTGTCTCCCTTCCCTCTTCTCACCGGTCGCGCACACCCATTGTTCAGAGTACGGGGGTCGCATCTCGAAGTTTCGAGCGTGTTCTGGCGTGGCGCCGTCGCCGGCGTCCGAGTACAGAGGAGGCGGTCCACGATGATGCCGTTCCGCAGACTGGCGAACGTTGCCTCGTTGGTCCGATGTTGGCCGAGTGGTGTTTTCCCGGGAGTCGACATGTCTTAGCGCACACAAGGCTACCCCCTTTTCCCCCGGTCATCAGTAGAAGCAACTCGGAGGTTCAAGAGAGTAGTAGTAAAAGACTTTTAATCAACCATAATTTACAGGCCGAGCATTTCGACCGCCTGGGCGACCAGAAGCCGCTGTTCTTCTTCCCCTTCAGCGCCAAGCCAGTCGAGCCAGGTGGTGATGGATAGAGAGGGTGGGGGGAAGGAACCCGACTGCTGAGCAGCCGGGCAATAGAATAGGCAATGGGCCAGGTCCGCATAGATACAGGGGCAGTTGGGACAGGAAGGGTCCGATCGAAATCTTCGGCATGGATGACTCATTCCCTCGGCGCACACCTTGTCGGTGAGCGGTGGTGGAGGGGAGAGAGAGCCACGCGCTCAGCGGCGGTTTTCCTTCTTCCCCGTTCGGCCCGCGCCGGCGAGACGCCGTGCGCGCGGCGGTGTTTTTCTTTGTTTGTTTCAAAAATGCGCCGAATTTTGTGACAACGTTGCTATAAAAACTGAGTCGGGTTTTTTGTTAACCCTCTCTGCGGCTTAACGAAACGCACGTGATCCTCAAGAAAATATTTGACATTTTGCATAATTAACCTTGTATAATTATCTAATTAATCGGATTTTAAAGGGTCTGTGACGGGAGCGCCACACTACGAGAAATAATATCTTTGCTTCACTGAACTCCTGTATGCCACACCTTTTAAATCCGTGGGTCCAGTTACGTGAAACACCCTGTATATGGGTCCATGGAGTTTCGGTTTTGGCTTCAGCAGTCGAAAGACAGTTGCGACGTCACAAGTGAGTGCCAGACCACGCGAGGCATGCATAAAGATTAGTATAATTACTCTTTGTTCACTTGACGTCTTTCTTCTCTTTCATGCAACTTGGAGCCCTTGTATGTTTTCACCAATCCGCTGTCGTTTTGTAATGCAGTGATTGTCGTATAAATTGACGACCGCTTGAGTAGTCAGCGCTGTGTGTGTCCGGTTCTTGTGCACTTCCTATTCTTTTGGCGTGGCGACTATCATGATTAACCAACTCGCCAGAATATTTACCCTTGTAAGAACAGTCCGATCTCCTGAGTGCCCCGTACTCTTGTGACCGGGGCTGTACGTGTCCTGCTAGAAGGAAGCCAATTTTAAATTTCTTATGGAAAATTAAAAATAAACAAAATCAAAATTCAACCCCTTCAAGGACATGGAATGCTGTCGGAACAATTATCCACACACTTTCTCTTGCAATGCCTTCTGTTACGCACTGTGCTACGCAGTCTTCCACGTTAATTCGCAGGAGCTGTCGTGCAATACTCTCAATGCTGCTCCGTAGGTGGCGCTGCTCCTATGCGATTGCAGCGGCTCCTAGTGAATTTCCTTTGCCTAGAGGTAACAACTGAATTGCCCACCATTCTTCTCTGCTGTCCAGATGAGTGCGCCATATGGCACCTACGGGGCATGATGAGAAGGAGGGCGTGCAAAAGTAAAGCAGCCGAGAAGAAAATATCAGTGAACTTCAAGTGATGTTGGATCAGCCCAATGTACACTGATAAGAACGCTGAAGCCTCTTAGCGCATGCGCTACATTTGTTAAACGTCCGCCTAAAGACAAGACGAAGTTGTAGCTGCCACCTCACCTTCAAATTCAAATCAAGTTTATTTCATAGTTACACTACAGTACATGGTTATGGGGTATAATATATACATCAGGAGGCCCAAAAGTCGCAAATAGGCCTCCTATGGCTCCTATGCAAATAGGGCCTCCTATGGCTACATAAACAGAGTACACAAACCGGCGCATGTACAACAATCCGAAGTAAAAAAAGAAGAAAAAGAAAGGCAAATAAACCGTCAAAAAGGAAAGAAGTGTACAGCAAATGAATGTTACACAGTGATTGCGAACACAACAACGTGAAGGGAGCAAACTTCAAATCGCTCTAGACAGTACATCGCGTGTGTCACAGCGCTTTGAGGTTTCATACCAATTAGCCCACCACTAAACTCTTCTGATTCCCTTTTACACTACTACGATACGGAGCAGTTGGTCATAATAGTATCGTCATCGCTCTAATGTGAAAGTCCGGTGTGACACACCGGGCCCAATACTTGGCCGGAGTTATTGGCCGATTCTTCATTGTGAACAAGAAACAAGGAGCCTGTAGGGGTTCCGAAACATCAACTAACGTTTTTGACTTCGTCAGTGACCCAAGATTTTTCTCAATAGAGTGAGAAACTACTTTATCTTGTTGGTCGCAGTGAATTTGTGATGACTAACGACTTATAGAACGGGCTTTGCTGAAATGAAAGTGCTCCCAAGTATTCGCTTTCCACCAGCAGATCGCTGTCCTCCCCGTTCTATTCTCAGAAGGTGTAAAAACTAAGCCCACTGCAGTTCCGGCCGTCCCCTGCGAGACAAGCGGAGACCAGTTCTCCACGCAAGACCTCGTGGAAGAGAACCGGCAGAGCACGCACACAAAGAAGCCGGAAGGGAGACTGAGCTGCAAGTACTGCCCCTACTCCAGCGATCACAAGTAAGCCAACATCTGTCTTCTTGTCATTGTTTAGTCATAGTGCAAAAAACGGCGCGAACAGAACGGGATACACAAGGTAAGGAAGATACCACGAGCGGAGAAGGCAGACACCACACGCGTCTTCATTCTCTTGTGCGCCACGTCCATTTGGCACTGTTTTGCCTGGCTTGTTGGTTGCACATACAAGCCAGCCACTACATATTAACACGCAGTTACACGCGCCTGTGTTTGTGTCAATCTTTCTTCTCCGTGTTCCAACCGCGCTGTAGTCGTCATTCACTAAGCATAGACCCCACTTCTACTTTGCGTTCTTCAGTGTTGGTGAAATGCGCACCGGTCCCGAATAAGATATATATTTTTTAAATTCTTTACTTGATGTCTGGAATAAACAGTGAGAAAAACAGTCTGTGATGCAGAACTGCGGCAAGCTGAAAGGCAGCTCTATAATCAATAGTCAAGACTACGCTAAAGAAACTGTTGAATTACGAAAGAAACTATGGCAAAGCAGTGAAAAGGAACGAGCAAACGGCAACAAGGTGCAACTGGTACATGACAAGCTTAAGATAAACAATCATATCTACGTCTGGGATCGTGAAAAGAATGAACGGTGTCTGTACCGTACTGAGCAAGTTAAGGTTCCTCGATTCAAAAAGAGGGGAAAGACTGCTAGCCCTACATTGCTTCAGTTGCAAACTTCAGACAAGGCTTCTGACACGGAAAGCGATTCTTCTCGGTCATAGCTCAGAATTCTACTTGTAAACGCCCGCAGTATAGCAAATAAAGTAACTGATTTAGAGTATCTACTAATTTCTGAGAGCCCTGATGTATTGATGTTGACTGAGACATGGTTACATAGCGCAATTAATGACAGTAGTATTTTTCCTCCTGACTACAAGGTGTTTAGATGCGACAGAGATTCCAGAGGTGGTGGCGTGGCTATTATTGTGAAAAGCACTATAAACGCAGTCGCCCTTGATTGCAATGTCTCTGAAACGGTCTGGTGCAAGATCAGCTGTGCAAACATGTGGTATATGTTAGGGACTGTGTACAGACCACCAGTCACTCCGCCAGAATTTTTGGATGGCTTGAATGTATTTCTTAACTCCCATGTAAATGAAAACACAAGACTAATAATGGCTGGTGACTTTAATTTGCCGCATATTAACTGGGAAAGTCTATCAACGGGTAATGCAGAAATACGGAGCGCCAATAAAATGATGCAGATCATGTTTTCACATAATCTTAAGCAAATAGTTAGAGACTTCACAAGAGTTACACCAAAGTCTCAGTCATTGTTGGACTTGGTTTTCATATCCGGTAGAATACCAGACTATACTGTATCAGTTGAGAATGGTTTATCAGATCATAAGATGGTTTGCTTGAATGTACCGCTGCACACAAGAATCTGTAAGAAACCATATATCGTGATGCATGTTAAGGATTATGGCCGTGCGAATGACACGTCCATCCTAGACGTTCTGGAAGAAAGCTTTAATGAATTTGAAATAGCATCCAACCGCGAAAGTGTAGAAGAACTATGGGACCGACTTAAAGGCATAATCAAATATTGCATAGATCATTTTGTCCCCACACGTATAAGGAAATCACAGCAAAAAAATCCATGGATAACTAGGAGCATCATACACCTTAAGCGTAAGATAAAAAGGTTAAGGAAGAAAAAAAGCAGGGCAACAGAACTTTCAATAACCAAACAAATGCTAAAATCTGCATTGGTGGAGTCGAAGAAAACGTTCTTCAATAAAACGCTTACGAACTTCCTTAAAAGCTCGCCACAAAAGTTTTGGCGATATTTCGCAGATAGAAAGAATGAAATAGAACAGATAGTGGATGGCGACGCAGTCGTGACAGAAAAGAAAGATATTGCAAACGTATTTAATCATTTTTTCCAATCAGTTTTCACGAAGGATAGATGTGACAGTGACGGTGATCCTTTAGTCTGCGCAATACAATACCCAATGGAAGACCTACGCATTACAAGGGAGGGCGTGTTCCAGCATTTGCTTAGGTTGGATGCAAAAAAATCGTGTGGCCCAGATGAAATACCAACGGTATTTCTTCAACGGTACGCTGAATGGATGTCGTATTATTTGCAGCTTTTATTCGAAAAATCTTTGCGGGATCATTCAGTACCTCAGGACTGGCGCGATGCCACCGTTGTTCCGATATTTAAAAGTGGCAATAGGCTATGTGTAAACAACTACAGACCGGTCTCGCTCACTTCTGTGTGCTGTAAAGTCCTAGAGCATGCAATAGCAAAACATATTCTGTATTTTTTAGAAAAAAAACGATTTATTATGCCAGTTCAGCCCGGTTTCCGATCTGGCCTTTCGACGGTGACACAGCTAATCGAAACTGTACATGACCTTTGTACAGCTACAGATGAATGCCAACAGGTAGATGTTGTATGTATAGACTTTGCGAAGGCATTCGATAAAGTTGCACATCATAAACTACTTTCCAAATTGAGGAGCCTAGGAATTAGTGAAAATGTAGTATTGTGGATTCAGGCATATTTAAAAAACCGTTATCAAAGGGTCAGAATCGGGAAAAATTAGTCGGGGAAGTGTGAAGTTGTGTCTGGAGTGCCGCAGGGGTCTGTTTTAGGCCCACTTTTGTTTTTGTTGTATATTAATGATATTCCGTCTAATATTAACCCACCTGTAAAAACTAAACTATTCGCCGATGATTGTCTAATTTACACGCGTGTAGCCTGCACGGAAGATCAGATCAAACTAAATAAATGCCTACAATCATTAAACTCGTGGTGCCAAAGATGGGGCATGGTAATTAACTACAATAAATCTACATACACTCACGTAACTAAAAAATAGAACGTTATCAAATTTGAATATAATATTGGAGAAAATACCTTGGTCGAGGTGCAGAGTTTCCGGTACTTAGGGGTGACAGTGACGCATAATCTAGACTGGCGTATTCATATTGAGAATATCTATTCAAAAGCGTACCAGAAGCTTTGCTTTCTTAGGAGAAAACTTCCAAACGCAACTAGAGAAATTAAGTTAGTCGCCTACAAAACGTTTATACGACCAGTTCTGGAATATGCGAATGCTGTGTGGAGCCCTCACCAAAAATGCTTAAAAAGAAGGTAGAAAGAGTACAGCGGATTTCAGCACATTTTATATGTTCAAAGTATCGCCGTACTGACTCGGTTACAAAGATGATGCAGCAGTGTAAATTGGAAACGCTGGAAATTAGAAGAATAAAACATAGACTCAAAACTTTTTTTCCAGATAATGCAAGGGACATTAAAAATAAATAAAGAACATTATGTGAAAGCGCCTCTAAAACGTGGTTCCCGGAAAAACCACAGCAGGGTACTACAGCCTATTAACACACGTACGGATGTGTACCGGTATTCTTTCTTCCCTGATGTAATTGAAATGTGGAACAAATTGCCAAGTGATGTTGTGGAGAGTATAAACTTGCAACAATTTGAGCTAGGTGTTGATATATTTTTGAGAAATGGTGCACAAATTTTGAACTCTGACTCATGATTTCTCATTTATGTATTTGTTTTTGTTCCCTCCCTGTAACGACCCTCATTTGAGGGTTAACAGTATGACCAAATAAATACATAAATAAACGGGATGGGAGATGGGCGACAGTTTGTTTCTACAAGTGGACAGTGAGCAGTATGATGTGGTGGCATTCGGGGAAAAAAATCTCGCATTTTTTCTGCAATGCTGGATAGCCGCAGACAGAGTTGGGTATTATACAGAGCGTATAGCTGCTTTTCTGTTTGTCGCCGTCAACTATGCCGGCGTGAAAATGTGCCTTTCCCCTCCTTTCATATGCTCCTACACAGATACCGCGTCAACAGACATGAAAGGATCCCACACGGGCGAGCGGCCCTTCGTGTGCCACATCTGCGGGAAGGGTGTCACGCAGCAGCATCGTCTCACCGACCACCTGCGACGTCACTCAAAGAAGAGACCACACGAGTGCCCCGACTGCGGGCAGCGCTTCAGACTCTCCTATGATATGGAGGGTCACCGCATAGCGCAGCACGCTTCCGGCGGCAGACTCGCGTCATTCTTGTGTCGCCTGTGCAGGAAGGGTTTCTCAAAACTCGCCATTCTCAAACGACACATGCTGACACACACGGGACAGAGGCCCCATACCTGTTCGCAATGCGAGCGGAGGTTCGCGACACTCAGCCATGCCAAAAGGCACGAGAAAGTAGTGCACAGACGTCAGTATACGCTGCACTGCCCGCACTGCGATATGGGCGTTGCGGATATTGATAATTTGAGAATCCATGTGCGCACACGTCACTCTTCCGCTGAGAAAGAGGAACCGCAGTGGAGCTAAAAGTGAGCGAGCTTTGTTATGCGGCCACACACGACGAACGTGGTCTGTGCTTTTTTCCTAATGCCGACAGTAAGGGCTGATAAACAAACGCAGAATTGGGAGGCGATGCCAAGTTAAGCTCCTGAGATGGAAAGGAAAGACTGACAACGGCCAAGAGGGACGACAAAGTTCAACGGAGTTCAGAACTGTCGGAAGAGCTTGCACTATATGAGAAGAAAAGGAGAAGAAACGGTCCTCTAGCGTAGATTGAGGATATGCTGCCCAAGTCCCGGGGTAGATTTCAGTCACTGAGTGCTGTACGGAATGCTTGCTCTTTTAGCAAATACCGCCATCCTAAAGCACAGTAACATGTCGCAGTTGGCAGCGAGAGGAGGTTTTTAAACAAATATCTTGAGGCTAGCAAATAGAGGAGATTGAAACATCTATTAAAACTCTTATTACCGGTAGAACTTCGCATGGTTTGAAGTGAGAATTGGTGTCCGTTGCCAAATTCAATTATATTCCATGATTTTAGTGATGGAAATCTACCCAAGGGATTAGGCAGAATGCCTGCTAGAGGACAGCTTATTCCCTTTTTACACACAGTCAGGCTAATTCGTGTTTAATTTGTACGTGCGTTCGTTGGCGAGAAATACCTACCCTCCCAATGAAGTGGGTCATAACAAGTTTTCAAAAGAAACAGGAAGATGAAATACGAGAAGTCTGTAGAGAAACGCAGAAACACCAAAATGGGAAAAAAATACACGGCCGCCTTGGGTGCAACCTTTGCCTTTGGTGAGTAGTTTTTCTAGGAAACTAAGGAACACAGCTGGAATTTCTCATTACTGTAAATGCTCAGACAGCCATGTGCTGATAAGTTTGAATTCGTCCCGCTTGTGAATTTGAATTCAGCCAGATAGCACCGATGCAGGCCGTGAGGGCGCAGAAGTCACCCTGAAGTCCGCAGATGATTTGGCATGCTTTCATCCCAAATCCTAAACTGCCGCTTTTCAGTTCATTCTTGTCCTGTAAGTGTTCTGCTCGGGCATCGACGCTCGCCGCCGCTTTGCAGCGTTCTGTAATGTGGCGCAGTTCTCAAAGAAAATAAAGAATGGTAATAGGCGGACGTCTAATTCTTCTGTACCAATTAGAAAGCTAATTTTTCTTCGTTGTTCCCGCATGTCATTAGAAAGTTTCTACCATATGTACTAGAACATCCCCACCATATGCCCTGAAACCATATGTGCTGAAATAGCCTGCAGAACGCTACAAGAAACTTT
Organism: Amblyomma mixtum; assembly: GCF_055824585.1. NCBI lineage: Eukaryota > Metazoa > Arthropoda > Arachnida > Ixodida > Ixodidae > Amblyomma > Amblyomma mixtum. Next base: position 90,801,915 of record NC_143020.1, read on the forward strand.
ACCGAAATATGGTTTACATGTCCAACATTGTCGGGCAAAAATTTTGAATACTGTAAAATTTAAGATACTCTTACGGAAATATGGGGAACGTTTTTGTCGATAGCAAAAAAGCTAATAGACAAAAAAAAATTCATAACTGCGATCGCGTGATCGGTGGATATATTGATTGCTGTACTTAAATCTTACATTTGATGTAAAAATGGCGTTCATAAGCGGTTTCCCGCACAGAAATCCTTGTGTTCAGGAGTCTTTGGTACGGGACATCGCGAAGCTTGCCGCCATTGACCATAGTGGTCAATTTTTTTCTCGAAAGCAAAATATATTCACCGTAGATGCCATAGCCCATCGCGGAGTGATTGACATGTTATAAATAAAAAAACGAAGTGTACAGTGTATACACCCAATCACATTAGAACATTTTAATAATCACAAGCACCTGTTAGGGCAAGGTGCGGCAAACACAGGCTCAATTAAGGTCTTTTTTTTTGTTGCAACATGCTGATGTTTTCAAGGAAAGGAAAACTTCCAAGGATATAAACTCCGATTTGGAGCACGCGGGAGCATGTAGATGCAAACACAAACAAATAATCAAGTGAAAACAAGCAGTTGCAACTACAGCGCCTTTTCTACGCCGTCGTTCTTGTGCTTTGTTACTGTAGTTCTGCAGTGCCCTTCAGAAATGACCAGGATCAAGCTTCACCGTTTTGTTTACTTTTTTCTGCCTTTTTCACGACACCCTGAAAACATGCCGTTTTCATGAGCAAGAAAATCCGGCAGATGTGACGCTTGGTTTCTGGTGACGCCACCTAAACGCGGTGTTAGATGCGTGGCATGGGGAGCCTTTCAGAGGTGTGAATAGGTTGCGTAAGCGAAGAAGAATGTTTTGGTCGTCATCTAGTGGACGAAGTTCAAACGATATTACCAATGCCGCTGAGAGAGGGGGAGGCCTCACGAAGCGGATTCATAGCACATGATCTTCAGAAAATTTTGATTGCTCACGAAATTTTCAAGCAACGGCTATTAGCCACGAACGTTATGCCGTTTTAATGGAAATGAATCTATTAAAGCCATCATTGTCGAAGTGTGATCCTCTTTATGCGTGCCAGCACTCATTCGTACGAGTATCTGGCGGTGTTGAACATCTGCTTTTTGCAAAATGCCAACATTAAAGAACATGCCGAAGCCAAGGGCAAGGATAGCATTTAGTATGTGTAAATTAAAATAAATATACGTAATTGACATCGAATTTGATATGCATGAAATGGTAAGCATATGGGAAACTTTTGCATATGAATTCACCACATATGCAATGGAAAAGCAAAAGCTTGAATAAAATCTCTGCTGAAAGTCTACACAATGTCAAACTAAGAAATGTGAGGCTACGAAAGGTCAGTAGGGTGTCAGCGAGCATTTCTGTAAGGTTGAACGAACATTGCCCTTGCGTCTTCTATGCTATACTTGCTAACGGGGCGTTTCTGGTGCTTTGCATTGTGAAGAGTTTTTTTTCTAGTTTGTGAACATTAGTCATTCATATACTATTTTTTTGAAGAAGCAAGTTTCTCAGAAGCCAAAATTTAAAAAATAGCGCTATATTGAATGAGGTTTACGTTTCAGACATTTATTCTGCCGTTCGCGGCACAAGCATTCCAGTTTTGAACCTAAATTTTGAGATTGTAATAAAAAAAAACTGCATGAGAACGTTGGTCGGTACTCTTACATATGCGTTTAGATTGTTATTGCACTCAAAATGTAATCTTGAATTCTCCCACACTAGCATTTCATGTGAGTTTTTGAAATGGAATTAAGTTAATGTGAAGTCTATACTATATAAAAACAAATTTATACGCCTTTAGTGCCTTTTATTTGTGGTATATGTATGCTTTCCGTATATTTTTCACATGATTTCCATAGACCATGCATGACGTACAACATATTCCCATACAACGCGTATGCATGACATGTCGACGCCTTAGAAATTTGGACTTTTCGATATGCGCTGTTCCTGTAGTCTGTAAAGCCTTCGTATGTTCCGTGTCGGTTTTCATCGAGTCGTACAAAAATCATATGCAGTTATGGAAATCGTCATAATGAACCTCTCACCAGAGATTCCGCAATGAGAATGCAATTAAGCCGCAAAGAATTCAAAGCTGCGGCCCCGTTTCATTTGGCCAAGTTCTTTCGGACGCTGGCAGAAACTTTTTCGAACATGAAATTGCTTTACCTAATTTCGGTACTGTTTTCGATTGTTGCCATGACACAAGGGCGTGGCCCCAGGTAAGCGGTCCTTTCCACAGCACTGATGTTCAGTGCGACGTCCAGCCGCGATTTTGTCCTTTGCCGGGCCCCGTCTTGTGTGCTGTTTCAGTGCGTGAAGTCGAGAATTGCAGTTGATGAGAAAACCGTCGTTCTTGCTCTTATTTTTAGAACAGGTGTACTTAAGCTTAAGAAGGTTGTTAAGTTTGATTGGTCAGTTTAGATCGTCATCGCAGCGACAGTCAATGAATTCGTCCTGTGAGTGCTTGGGACAAGAAGTTTCCAGCTTCCTGTCGGCGTTCAGTACCCGTGCAAACTGGGTCTCATCGGCTGTTTGCGGTCTTGTTTTCTGTCGTTGCTTCGCGAGAGCTTCGCCATTATAGCATTATGCTTGGGCACTGACGGTGGGATCTTCTGCTGGTCGCCGTCTGTAGCAGTCGAGGCAGGAGTTTGATGATATCTACTCCGGACAGGTGACGCTACAGTGGTCGTAAAACCTCCACTCGAAAACCACGGTGAACGAATGGTTCAGAAGAATCAGGGATGCCTTGATGATGTGTACTGGCATCTAAAACAAATATTGTGTGGAAGAAAGCCGAATAAATGGAAGCATGAGAGCTGGAAAACAAAGAATATACCCCGGGCCCGGTAAAACCGGTATCACCCGATTATTACACCCCGAGCAGATCTCTTTTAGTTTGCCGAGGCAGAAATGTGAACACACTAATGAAAAACTGGCTGGTATATTTTGCTTATTCCGGAAGGGTTTCTTCATTGAACTGATGATTTTAAAGCATTTTTAATGATTGTTGTTTAGGACGTGGCCTAATTTTGGGACAGGTTTCAAAGTTACGATTTAGAGGCGAGGGACCGAAACACGTATGCTGAGAAGACGTCTAAGCTCCATCAGTTACCAAGCGCTACCCACATTGATGACGTCAGGGTGGAAAGAAGGCTCATGCGCATTTAAGATGGTCACTGTGATGTTAAGTTAATGCCTTCGTTGGGTACAAAGGGAATCACGTATTTTCACGTATACATGAAGTGCTGTGCAGGAGATGCTATTCTAGAAGACGAATTAATTGCGATAAATAAAAAAAGTAACTATTTGAAGAAATCATTTTATGCCCCGGACTGGCCACGGCTACCACACTGCCTTACAGGGTTATGCGAAAACGCCCGTTAACTTTTTGTTCTCTTTTTCGTTCTACTTACCTTTGCGAAAGCTCTTAACAGAGGCGGTAGAAGATCGTTAGGACTGATGCTTGGGCGAGTTGGTATGCCATGCAGCGCTTGTCTTTGTGTTTCTTCCTGTGGTCCTTGTCTTTTCGCGCTGTTCTTCTTGAACATGGTAGAAGATCGTTTCCTGAGCGAAGCCTGATCGTACTGCATCCCTTGTCACACGAAGAACGTTAGTGGCACTTTCAACAAGCGACACTCGACTTTAGTCAGTACAACGCAAAAAATAAATATGGATTCGTCTAATTGTCGAAACATTGATTTGCATACAAAGGCTCCCCTCGATCTTTGTTAATTTTGTTTTGTTTTGTCGAAAATCTCATTTTCCTGCCTTTTCTCTGTCGTGACTCGCCTTCATTGTCAATTGCGCGGAGTCACACGATGAACTTTAGTGACATACGCTAAACTGCTACAGAGTGAAGTGAGTTCGGCGAACTCACTACACGCGGCTTAAACAAGATAACGTTATCCCTTCCCTGTGCTTCCCTGTGCAGTCAAAACTTCTGTTCAGTGCCTGCTCCGCCTTACTTTCGGAAGATAGGTCGGGGCCACACTGGCCAGCGCGCTTCGTGCGCGGCAGGGGGGGAAGGTCCTGCATATTTTGAATCGGCAACTTAGAAATAGAATCGACGAAACAAAAGTTCGCGCATAATCAATACGATGCATTTGGCAGACTACTGCGTTGGCGCTATAATGTGAATTTCCCTTAGGAGGAGGACCTGTTGCGCGCAAGCATGCTGGTCACGTGGTGTTGTAATGTCATCACCCTCACGGCCAATCATCCGCAGCCACCCCCCTACTGGTTTCAACCTGCTTCTAACCTCCTCTACCGATTGCGCGGTGACTGACAGGCTCAAAATCGCACGTGAAGTCTAATGCTGCCCTACGAAAACTAAGTTAAGGTGGTCGAGCTTCGTTAAACGTACCAAATCACAGACTAATGTATCAAATGGCTGCAAGATATTAAGTGCTTGGCTTTGGGCTGGTTGTTTGTGCTTTTACCGTTATGTTATTTCTGTATTCGCTAACTGTGCCCATGTGATTCCAAGCAGCGCAGGTGTCCTAAAAAATACAATATATTTTTTTAGTTTTTAGTGTGAAAGTGAGAGTTAGCTTACTTTTGTTTGGGACAGATGGAGGTTTACCCGTCCTAGTTGAAGCTTCCGTTGTATTTACGACTGTGTGCATGAATCACAACTTTTGTTGTTGTTCGAAAGTAAGTGAGTCGCAACTGGTAAAATATCTTGTTCTCTTGTCCAGGTTGAACATTTATTTATTAAATGAGACTGCAATTGGTTAAGTCTCATGGTTCAATTTTTCCTGACCACGTGATTTACCAGTAGCATAGGCTTTGCACCATACACCTGGTTTCAGGGATGATAGTGTAAATGACAATACCACTTTATGATTTTGTTACCAGGTGGCCTCTGTGGAAATACCCCAAAGATATACAAAGACAAATAGTAAGATGCGGCTTCGTATCGGTAAGTACAATCGGCACTCAATTTTTAAATAACAAATTAGGTTCTAGTTTACCTTTGATGACAAACGTCTTTAGAGAGACAAAGATACGGTGATTTGTAAATCGTTTTATCTTGGTTGTTTCCTAGGCGGCGATTTAGTTCACTTGATAGTTACGTCGGGTTGTAACTACACTAACTACGAGCTGTAAGCGATTTGTTTTTGTGCAAGTCAGCGCTGTGAATAGGGAGCATGCAAATACAAAGAACTGGCATGCGAAAAGGTGGACAGGGAACTTGCCCCTCCAATTCGCCCATTGCCTTTTCATGCAGATATGTGCCATACAGTATATTAAATCACTAAAAATATCGTAGGAATAGCCTTGTTTCTCTCTTGTTCATTCACTCGCATCTTCTGACAACGACTTTGAAGCAACAGACACCGTTTTTAGCAGCCAGTAGCATGCCAAAGCAGCCAGCAATGCCTGGTCTCCGGAAATATATGAAAAGTTGTCTTTACGACCGCTTTTTTGAGGGTTAGTTTCCTTCATGTGCATGGTCGCTTTCATTATTCTTTCAAGTTCAACGTAGTAATAAAAAGAAATTTGTTCCTTCTTTATTATCTATGTGTTCCATTTTATATTTTTCAGCCCTTTACACTTCGGCTTGGAGACCAGAAAACCCACAGTTGTGCACAAATTGTTTCTGTATACGCTGCAGCTCAAAAAAGGCAGGATTGAAAAAATTTTGCGGCAAACACAATATACATAGCACTTTGGAAGTGAGGACGGTGTTCAATGTCTATTATAAATGTTTGTTAGCTGTTTACGAACAATGGCTTGGAATCCTGACGGTGGTAGTAAAAGACATAATTCAGGGAATTGCGTGGGTAGTCGGTACGGGATCAGATATAGACGGGTTGCGAAGTACGTCTTGCTTGAAAGCTAAGTAGGAGGTTTTGATTTGCTATATCCAGGACTTTTCCGCGCCTCTGTCCTATAGTATCCACTGTGCGCAACAACAATAAACTGGCACGACCGACAAGGAATAAAAGCAGTGTCACCAGCGGTGTGCAGTTCAACTACTAATGGGGTCTACTGTCATATAACTTCCAGTGTGCGTTCTTGTATGTGGGGTTTAAGGTCCCAAAGAGATCGCGGGCTTTGAGGGGCGCCATAGGTAGGGCTTCGGATTAAGTTAAACCACCCGGGTTTATTTAACGTGCGCAGACATCGCACCGCGCACGGGCGTTTTTTGCATCTCGACTTACGTAATCGGTATTTCGGGCTGACCATCTAAAAGCCGTAACCACTGAGCAACAGCGGCGGGTTTCATATTTTAGAGCGGTAGCTCTATTTAGCCCTTAGTCCGGTCTTACGGCGTTGTTGTCGGCGTCCGCAGGCGCAGCTAGGCTTCACGGGCGATCTTGACAGTGTGCCAAGTTGCTGCCTTGGCATTGTCCCGCCCGGCGAACTTCGCGCAAAGAAGCTGATGCGCGATCACAAGGCCGGCATAGCTGCCTTAAATTAAAGAAAACTGGCAAAACTAAACCAAGTTATCAAAACACATAATTTACAATTTCGCCACATAGCTAGCACTCAAAAATTCTTGTTAAACACTCGTAAGCACCATGGGACATTTTTCACTTCTCTAGGGCGCTGAGGTCTTTGATTTAGATTTTTTATTTATTAATGCGTAGTATTCTGCAAAGAAAATGAAACGGCATAGAACAAAAAGCAATGTGCCTGCAAATTTTGATGCCCTGAAAATTTTCGTTTTACAGACAAGTATACCTTGCCCTTAATTAAACCCCTTGTTGTAAAAGCTGTCTTTTTCGCTTAAGAGCACAGTGGCGGTTATTCCTTTCAGTCATTTACGACGCTCAGCCAGTTAGCTTCTTTCTAGCAGTCTTCATACTCCATACATTTGAAATGACCAAGTCTATTCACTACAGTACCTTGCCGTTTACACTCTTCCATCGCTTAAATGATACTGTTTGAGATAAAATCTTCGTACCTGTAATCCTGAAAGATAATTTCTTTGTTTACTTCCTCGCCAGCTTGCCCAAGTGAGCATTTTATTGTCTTGGACTCCTTCTATATTGAGGGCTACTGTTACTTTGAAGTCGGAGCTTCAACTGCGAAGCGAAACTAAAAAAGCAGTGCATAGGTATAATCTTTGAAATAAGGCACAATTTAGCGGCTTTAGTAAATGAAATCTTTTTTTTTTGCAAATATACTCTTCGATTCTTTTGGAAACATAGACATAGTTTTTTTTTCTTAGGTATGTGCGACAAGTTGTGCATTTGCTCGCTATTGTAATGAGTCACCTTTGGTAATTTTTACCAAATTATTATTATCATGACCATTATCATCATGAGCCTCACAGCGCCCACTACCGAGCAAATGCCTCTCCCATGTCTCTCCAATAACCCTATTATGTTCCAGCTGCAGCCAACGTATTTCACTTCCTTTCAAATTATCTTTATTGTGTAGTACTTCCTGGGTAATCAAGCGATCTTGATGGCTGAATCAATAAACACGCGAATGATACCGTCGACCTCAGATCGCTGCACAGGCATACGAAAGGTATGTGCCTGCGACAGTAGATCAGTGCTTCACCCTTTTTCAAGAGCAGCCTCAAAGCAATCAATTTTTATTACTATTCTAAAGGATAATGTGAGTGGCGATGATGTGAACGAGGTGTCTCGGTAGTTAGCTGCTTTGTGCCCTGAGTTTTGCTAGTTGTTCTCTTGTGTGTCTCGCCTTGACTGGATCCCTGCAACGTTAAAATATCATTATCTCTTTCAGTGCCACCCAGGCCAGGGGCCGTTTGCTTGCCGCCCTGGCTGCTTTTGTATGACACACCCATACCGGAGAAATACCCGTTTCTGCGCGCTGGAGGAAGTTGAATTGCCTGCAAATTTCTATGTGACGTACGGACACCTCATTTTCTGACCTGCTGGAGGAATACTTTGCTGGCTGTCAGAGAGCGGTTGGAGCCTTAAATAGCCTATTGGAAGCTATTTTCGCTGTTTTTACTATATTTGCATGCCTTTGCTGTAAAGAGCCACTCAAGGAATACAAGTGTAGAAGAGTGTTTCACGTCGATGCTCGCAGGTCAAACATAAAAAAAAGTCCCTTCTTACCACTTGCTACTTTATTTCTTGGATCCATGCAACGCCGCCATCTGCTGTGAGAAGATTACGGACGGATACTTTCTAATGCACGCTTTTAAGCATGAAATGCTTTTAGCCGCCCCCGTTGTCGGCAGTGTGGTGACGTCACGCCGAAACCGAGAGCCATCATCAGGGCACTGAATTCCAGTCATCCGGGCTCTGAAACAAGAACATCCGGGCACCGCACGAGACTTAACGAGATTTAACGAGACTCTCTAAGCCCTCCTACACGACCGGTATGCAAGCGCCGGTTGGTCTTCAAAGGAGTCACAAAAAATAACTGCTGCCAGTGCCTTCTCAATGTGTATCAAGATATCAGTCGCTGTGCGTTTGATAATGCGCGGAATTATAATTTCCGATTTCTAATAACGCGTGCAAAAAGCAGATAAATGCCACGATACACTTCGTTGTCATAAGTGATCTCTTAGGGGCTTCGCGCATCGAAGCAAAGCTGCGCAGGCGCACAGGGTCCCGGGGGAGAAGCGCTGCTTTCAAAGGGCAAGGCATCGCGCCGAACGGGTGGTGGCGTTCCTCCCTTCCATTACGGTGCGTTTCGGGTGTCCACCGAGATGGCAGAGAATTACTGCGCCATTTCCTTTCCTCAAAAAACCTTGCGTTCAAATGGCAAGGCATCGCGCTGAACGGGTGGCGGCGTTCCTCCCCTCCTGTACGGTGCGGTTCGGGTGTCCACCGAGATGACATTAGGCCCGTATACATTTCATGCTTACTCTACTCTCGGTTACGGGAGAGGCAGAGATTTTTTTTCCCAGCGTACGCTTTTCTTGTTTTCCTTACCCATGCACATACTCCTGATTTTGTCCTGCGTAGTGAATTGGGTTGTGGCTGTTTTGTGTGCTCTTTTCTGACATCACAATCATCTTTAAGTAAAAAAAAAAATAACAGAGAACGCGAGTGTGGCTGTTTTGTGGGCTCTTTTCTGACGTCATAATCATCTTTAAGTAAAAAAAAAAGAGAACGCGAGAGCCTGGGGCCACTAATACTTTAGGTGCATGCAAGCGGAAACTTGAGAGCCGCGGCATGTGGATGTTCTTAGCGCACATAATAGAGCGCCCAGTTTGATTAAAAACTAACAAAAAAATAGGTCGCTCCTAGAAAATATCTGGTGAGGCCGACCCGTTTTATTCCTGTCCTGAGCATTTAGGGGCTCGTTTATTCAGCATTGTGTCCCCTAAGAAAAATAAAACAAAAAAACTGGTCGAAACGGCTTCACAATAGCCACAGCTATTGGCACCCAATTGTCCGAGACAGCCTAAATTTCCTACAGCCAAATATTTTCCATTCATAACAGCACGGACGCCCAACAACGCGTTTTCTGAATGTTCTTCTTGATACCTGAATTTCTGAAAATAGAGGAAGTGAAGATACAGCAAGAATAAAAACTGCCAGAAAAACAGACACCACCTAACAGAAAGAAATGAAGGCAATAAAATGAAATTAAGGAAATAGACCTTTCTATTTTTTACTGGTTCAAGTGTCCAAAGAAATAGAACGCTTGTTTTTCTGATCTCATGCTGGTTTCAAGAATGCGTTACTTAGATTTTGTACCTGGTTGCCCGAGAAGAGCTCCAGTGTATGCTACGTTCATGCGCAAGTGCTCTGCTCTAGAATAAGCAGCGGGGTAAATAATACGACGCGCATGGAGTTTGTAGCATTCGCTTGTTTGTGTTTTCAAGCTTATATTTTTTGTCAACGCCTTTTCCGCTTTAAGCTGTTTTCTGTAGCCTTGTATCTGAATCCTGCATGCGATATTCATATGGAACCATTTCAGATTCCTGTGGTGTACACCCAGCAAACCCTGTGTGACTTGGGGCCGTATTCCATAAGCGGTCTATTTGAAAAAAATGATCATCTCGCGTCCTTCTGATCCTCTGTCATTTGTCATTCAGATTTACCCGCAGCTTTCATGTGTCCGTGGAAAGCGACCCGGCCATTTGGTGGAAGGCCACCAGATCTCACCGTTGCTGCATACCGCAGCGATTGGAAGTCGGTGGCTAGGTTCAGTCGCCTGCTGTCGACAAAGCGCGGCAATGCACCTCACGAGTGGCTGCATATCGCCGTCAATGCTAGCCAATGGTGAAGTCCGGTAGCCGGCACCCAAGACGCATGAAGGCCGCGGGTATATCTTAGTGACCAATGACAGAGGACCAGGCGGACGCGAACTGGCAGTTGTAAAACCGACAGGTCATGGAATACGGCCCCTGGAGCCGTAAAGAAAGCCACCATGCTACACCGCAATCGCACGCGTTCTATTCGTACTCTAACCTCGATGTATGGGACAGGACTTCCACCATCTCCGCTGTGTTCATGTGGGTTTTGCGGTGATTTATACAGTTATGTAATATATTGGAAAAATCAGGATGCTGAGCGGGGGTCCTGCTCTATTGTCTTTAGAAAGCAGGGGTGCCACACGGCTCTCTGCTAAGCATTCTTTACCAACGTAGGAAGTGCAAAATTATATGGAAGGTGACAGTGGCAGCTGGTGTGCTGGTTCGATAGGTGACAGAGCTGTTCCACCAACTCATGTCGGTAATTATTTATTAATTATTTATCACACTGCCACGGTGAAGAAAGTGCTGGCAGAATTGAAACGACTAATTTCAGCTGTAACGTTGCCACAGCAACCTAAACTTAATGTTTAAAAGGGAACTCTGAGGCAGAAGTTGATGAAAGTTGGCAGCATTTTACGGCTACCAATAATTTCTCGATTTGAATCATTGGTAACTCCTTAATATTGTTACGCGGCGCCAGGGCTAAGAACAAAGTGACACGTGCTTTCTTACTGGCCGTCGGGCATAGTGCGAAATCTTCGTCCCGCGCCACTGCCAGCTCAGATCGTTGTTTCCGCCTCCGAAAGACTGTCCAGGGCCTCCGAGCGAACATCCCGATAGAGAACACGCACGCAAACACTCTTTTGAGTCCTAGTTCGCAGACAAGGTCATTAAGCATAATTTGTCCTTTTTTTTTTCCTTTTCGCTTTATAAGTTTTGACACGGATCACACAAACGTCTTATGAGTGATTCGTGTTCGCGTGCGAGTGTGTGAATAGTCGGTACTCGGTCAATTTGGTCACACATATCACCGACTCTGGCTTGAAAAGACGTCCGTACTGTGCGAGACAAAACACGTCTTGAAGATACCTGTGGTCTTCCGGCCTGTGAAGGACACACGAGTTTCGGCTTAATCTCGGATATATTTGTTTGTATGTTGTGCGAGGGAAGAGGCCCTGGTTGGTTCTTGCAGCGTCGTGTTAATGATTAAACTCGGTGTTCCTGTTCTAGCATTTTGTATCTGAAAATTGGGAACGAAGTTGATTACAGTTCATAACGTTCACGGTGCAAAGTCCTTGGGAAGGGATCTTCCAGAGCGGGAAACCAATGACTCTTACTGTTGTAGTACCAGCTCCTAAATTGGCAGCGATATGTTTTCCTTAAAGAAACATGTTATACAAGCTGGAGTTACAGCATCCTTCACTTCACTTTAGATTAATTTCCTTGGAAATACCTTTTTGAGTGGGATTCACACTAGGTGGGGCTAATAGTCAAATAAATAATGAGCCATTTTTCTTGTTTTCAATTCTATTTCCGTGTTTTCAAAGTCATTGAAATTCGGAGTCAACGCGAAGCTTCTCTTCAAAATGCAGCAGTGAATTTTCATTCAGCACACTTAGTACTTCCACATCGTAGTACCCAGCGTAGCACACTGTAAGTTCTTTTCGTTTCATTAAATGACATCAGAAAGGCTCTCACGAGACATCGGCTCTCAGTTTTCTCTGAAGAAGCTCGTTGAACCCCGCAACTCAGATCTACCTCGAACGTGGTCTTCCTTTTCTTGCCACTGCTACGAACAAGCAAACCCTTGCCGTACGTGTTTCGGCGTTCACTTGAACCCGGCAAGAAAATGGGTGCTGCCAGCACGGAAACTGTCCTCAATCATATCGTGCACCTGGCGAACAGTCTACGTGAAAAAAAAAGGGAGGTTGGCGGTCAAAAAGCCGTAAAAATGGATACCTATAAGAACGACGCGCAAGAGGTGTTCCCACATCTGAAGAACTTGTGGCTGGAAGCGTGCAAACTTTCACGGTAGACTTTTGTCAGAGAGGATGTAGGCGTGCGAGTTCGTCAAATGGGGCTGCGAATAGGGTCTCATTGGGACGGCGCCTGGAAGCAACACGTTGTTTACACGTGTAGTGAATGTGAATGGACGAATCAGGCGCCCTTCAAGCGGCACCAGGAATTCTTCGGGTTAGTGGCTAGGCTATATAACCTTAGCGGAAGAAAAAAAGAGCACTTCAGACCTTGCGTTTATCTCTTTGCTAGGTCTTCGCTCTCTCCAAGCACATGACACATCGTGGTTCGGTGCTTCTCGGTGAACATTGATCGATAAGCGGCTGCCACGGCTGGGCGTAGAAAAGGGGCTAACGGAAGATAATACGCCATGAAAACGAAACTGACTGTTTAATGTTTTATTTAATACTCGAATATCTTTTTGGCTTAAACCGAATAAGTAATTGCTTAACAAAATTGCCATATATACATTTTTAAAGTACTTCTCTATGATGCGCGTCTGGGTATGCAAGAAGAGGTTGAAAGCAAGTAGGAAAACCCAGACAATGTAGTTTCGGACAATTGTATTTCACGCCACTCTCTCATTTTTTTTGCTTAATGAGTCACACTGTAACATTTGCTAGAATATGACGTCTCCTCGTCCGTTCCAAGACTGCAGCGACTTCAAAATAACGGCTCAGCAACACAACGAAAGCTATTGAAGACCAGATATGGCTTTGTGGTTTATGGGGGTTTAAAGTCGCAGTGCAACTCAGGCTACGAGAGACGCCGTAGTGAAGGGCTCCGGAAATTTGGGCCACCTGGGGTTCTTCAGCCTGCACTGATATCGCATAGTACATGGACCTCTAGAATTTCGCTTTCATCGAAATTCAACCGCCACGGCCGGGATCGAACCCACATCTTTCGGGTCAGCAGCCGAGCGCCATAAGCAGTAAGCCACCGCGGTGGCAGACCAGACATTGCTTTTTTATGGACTTGAAGATGAGCCTTCACAACTGCTGATGCACTGCGCGGGGGGCATAAGCTCCAAGAAACTCATCCACTGAATTAGGTATTCAGTGCCTACTGGATGCCTACATTCGGAAGCAATAGATTCTTCTTTTTTTCTTTTGGTAAGTGAACGAAGAAGGCCTAAAATGAACACGGAAACAAGATGACAAATCCCAGATGTTCTTGGTTAGACTTCTTTCTGCTCACATGTAGGTATCAGTGCCGCATTGTAGAAGTAAGAGATTTCGTGCGTACCATTAATTTAAGCGTGAAATTTGACTCATCACTGCTGGTTTACATGCCTTTGTTCACAACATATTCGCGTGTGCTGTTCGTGAGTATCAAACTGTAATACGGATAGGTGGTGTGACACATCTAAGAGGAGAGCTGCCCCAACAGTCCTAAAAAATTCGCGCTAATCCCCCCCCCCCCCCCCCCGCCCTGCATACTCTTTGCTCTAAAGTCTAGCACGCGTTAACAACGTTACCTTCACCCCTAGCTTAATTTTCGAATTATGTTCTCCGAAAGATTGCTGCCTCGAAATTATATTTGGTTGCGGCTCATACTGCGGTTCATGGTTAGTTGCTGTCAGGCCAGAGACGCAAAGAAAGGGGCTGCAGGGACCTATCACAAAGCTTTTTTTTTTTGTGACCGCGAATGTCCAGGCATGCGGCTAAATTGTACGCAACGCTCTTATCATATTCTGCGTTATTCAGAAGCAATTCAGAGCGCAAATGCTCAACAACTCTCGTCTTGTGCCCTTGCCCGTCAAGCGTGATCCAGCTTTCATCATCGGTCCGTTGCGAGGTGACCGCCAAACCGAGGATTGAATGTAAGAAACTGAATAGTGACACATAGGTTCGAAACCGCTACTAATAATATTATTGTGGTTATGTTGGGACAATTGCATTCCGGTTACTAAGCTCCAGTATACTGCGCAGGGAACTTTCAGGCTCGACTGTTCGCGCCTATTCGCCTCACATCGCTACGAACAGATGGCGCCACCACACTTTGATAGTGTCGGCGGTTGTGCGCGATCAGCTCAATGAAATTAAGTAGCCTACCTGCCTCCACACCTCGGCGATGCAACTTTGAACATGTCCGAACTTAGCCCCATCCGAAGATCCCCGTACTAGCCCCTCCTTCTGTTCGAAAATTAGCATACGAAACATTCACCCGTACCATACTTGATTATGCAGCAGCTGTATGGACTCCTCACCAAGCATACTTAATTAACACCTTAGAACCCATTCAAAACCGAGCAGCCCGTTTTATATCCTCAAATCACAATAGACACAGCAGTATGACCAGGATTAAATCTGCACTTAAAATCCAGCCAGTAGAACTCCGACGGAAAATAGCACGACTATGCCTCTTTCATAAATTATATTACAATTTTCCTGATCTTCGTGACACATTATTACTAGCTCCCATCAGAACAACGCGCCGCCTGTTTAACCTCCTCAGCATTCAACGTATAGATGGATCGACCTTGGCATTTAATAAATCTTTTCTTCCAACTGCATTAGAAAATTGGAACCTGCTACCCAACTACATTGTTAACGAGCGCGACGCTACTAAATTTCGACAGGCATTAATTAATCACTGTACTGAATAAAAGATACTGCCCATTTGTCTCAAACTTCACCCAGTTACACTTATTCTTTTTCTTCTTGTTGTTGTTGCCGCCTAATTCAGCCTTTCGCCCTTCATTATTGACCAACGTTGTAATGTGATGTATCGTTTTCCATTTTATTGTATTGCATTATGTTTTGTTGTATTAACGTATTATTCTCAGTTGCATTTGCTTTGTCCCCCCCCCCCCCCCACTTATGTAATGCCTCAACAGAGGCCTTTAAGGGTAAAAAAAATAACAAATAAATGATGATGATGAGACGCTGCTTCTCGCCGCTTGACACAGAGGGCACTACCCTCTTTCAAGCGAGACGTCTCTGGCGGGCGGCGCGCGGGCTTCGTGTTAGCCGTTGCGGTGATTACTGCCAGCAATCAAGACAAGCCATCGCAGAGTCTGCAGCTCTCTACCAAATCGCAATGGGAGGCCGCGCTGCTGAGCTCGTACCCGGAGGTTCAACTGCGAGTCATGGAGCGGGCCGAAGAGGTCGCCGAACGACATCGTCGGTCGGCCACCTGGCGTCCGTCATAAAAGAGGAGCACGCAGAGGGGAGAGGAACATCACCGCAACCCGCGCCAAGGGCCTCTTTTTTAATAAAGTTCACCTCCACCTCCTCCTGCCCACAGGTACGCTTTGTGTTTCACATCGTACCTTTTCTTTTGTTTCAGCTTTTTTTTTGCTCCTTATCTTCACTTTCCTCTCCTGTCATTCCTTTAACATCCTCGAAAACATTTCAAGAATGCTGTCGAAAATAAATCGTTTACGGATCAAGTGTGCCCTTTATTTAAATATCATATATATATTAATGTCACCCCGTTGAAAAGAGTTTTTAATCGTTAGTTTGTCGTCATCATCATCGCGTGAATGGCGGATTTCTGGGCTTTCATTCGCGCCGACAATGGCTTTCGTATGAGACCACTCTGGAGTTTACCTGAAGAGATGCAGTGGAAGATGATTGTGTTGTTATATGGTTACAAAGTTGCACGGAACACGGGCAAGCTACCTATTGTACATTGAATTAATTAATTAATTAATTAATTAATTAATTAATTAATTAATTAATTAATTAATTAATTAATTAATTAATTAATTAATTAATTAATCAACAATTAAGTATTATTACTAAGTGACAAATTTACTGTGATTGGGATGAGTGTTGTAGCTGTAAAGTGCTGCGGATTGATTTCCGCCATCCAAAATTCATTGAAGCGCTGATATGAATTACTATGCGGCTGTTTATGAGTTCCACCTGCAGCCGAACTTTATTGTCACTGAGCTCGGGTGAAAAGTTACGATACAGTGGTTTTCATGACTGCGGTTCAGTTCACAATGAGCGGAACATTCCTCTGTTAAGATAAGTAAAATTATGCTTAAGGGGGCCTTTCACGCGAAAAAAGAAGGTATACTTCGGCGGAAACCTTAGCTTGGGGCTCTGTTTTAAGTTTTGCGTGCATGCTCTCAAGGCCTACTGGTCGAAGGGACTTTTATGGTTATGTGAGAGGAGTACGTGTCACATTAAAGATGCTCAGGTAGGAGGCAGGAATAAAATGGTTAATGGGAACTCTGGTTTTTGTTTAGAAACTATCACGTTGTTTGAGCAAGGTAGAATGAAACTCACAACAGGTGACACGCAGGCAAAACAAAGCAAATTCATGCAGACAAGATTAGCTATTTAACTGCAGATAGTAATGAAAGTATTCATTAAGGCAATAAGGCTGGAGAGCACTGCGAGAAAAACATAACGAAGGTTTTAGTTGTGTAAAAAGTGCATAAGAAGGCGTCTGCATTCGCTTGATTGGTAATTCCGGAATCAATCCTGGGTGGTTGCGAGAGTCGTGCACAGAAAAATGTTACTGGTTTTTGAAGAAAGGAAATGGCGCAGCGCCTGTCTCACTCCTCGGTGGACACCTCAAGGGAAGGGAGAAAGGTGAGAGTGAACGAAGAAAGAAGTGACGTAGAAGTAGGCTGGGGAAGGATTTCGACCACCTGGGGATCATTAATGTGCACTTACATCGCACAGTACACTGGAGCCTTTTGCGTTAAAATCCATCGAAACACCGCGGGTCCAAAACCCGAGTACACCGACTCAGTAGCCTAGAGCTCTAATGACTGAGTTAATGCGGGAAATTTAACAGATGGAAATTTTTAGGCAGCTAGGTTGGTTAAGTACAGTATTAGTTTGGTGAGAGGCAAGACGCATAAATTTCTGCACGGCGAGGAATGAGAAATCCCAGTTTTTAAGTCGATAAAAAAAGAAGGGAATAATTTTGTGACAAGATTCATTCGGGCTAGAAGCTCTGTGCTCATATTTTTCCGCTCAACCATGCACACGAAACCATAATAAAATCAGAGCACACCAGTCTTAGTGCAATGCAATAGATCGTAAAGCAGGCACTTCCAGGGCCTGATACTGTTAAATCTGTACTGGAACTTAAGAGCGGGGCTTAAATGTTTTGTATTGCTTTGTGGAATGAACGTCTATGTTATTGTCTTAGGAAAAATCGTGCAGGTTAATCATATCGCTACAGGAAGGTTCGGAAGGAGTGTTATTCTCGCGCATTGTTTATAGTTTATAGGGTTTTAACTTCCCAGAGCGACTCAGGCTATGAGGGACGCCGTAGTGAAGGGCTCCGGAAAATTCGACCACGGGGGGTTCTTTAACGTGCACTGACATCTCGCAGTACACGGGCCTCTAGAATTTCGCCTCCATCGAAATTCAGCCGCCACGACCGGGATCGAACCCGTGTCTTTCGGGTCAGCAGCCGAGCGCCATAACCACTGAGCCACCGCGGCATGCTGTTCTCGTGCATTGAACTCACCAGCACGTACAAATGAATCCGGTGATCACTGTGCATCTGCTATCTTCACTGCTCCAGTGAAGTGGTAATAGTTATGATGGCGATGCTGTCTTCTATTTGCAGAAAATGCGGCCTCACGTAAAACTGCTGTGACGTAAATTTTTACAGCTTATTTCTCTTCAGATTTAAACATAGCAGAAACGTTCTGTTCCGTTTTTTTTAGACGGATAACCCAATTTATGAAATAACTTTACACTGCCATGCTTTGTTAAAGACTTACGCAGCTAAGGCGAAAGCTTAAGTTGCACTGCTGGTGATAACTGCGGCGAGATTTCTGTAAGACTGAAAAATATAATGGGAGCTCCAGATGTGGTCCTTTTTTTTCCTTTTTACTGAGCTTGCATGCACGCTTGAAGCTTTTATGCGAAGCATATTACTACAGCTACACTACAGCCCGTCGAGCGCGGCGGTGGAGCTACCATTGACCTTTAGCGTGACCACGTGACACTACGTGACAACATGACGTCACAGCAGAGGAGAGATGGGCTGCCGGCTCGCGCGGTCGGCCGCGGCGGTGGAGGCTCCACATCAGAGGCGCTGCAGCTGACAGTCTATAGGGAATGGTGGCGGTGGTGGAATAACTAAGGGTGTTTCCAATGTACTTTTCATGGATGCCAAGAATGCTGTTGTAGCCGGTGCTGGTGCAGCGGTTGTACACTCTGCATTGAATTCACAGATGATCCCGTATACAGCTGCCACGGCAATCCTTGCTACACTTCTAGTGGTTGTATTAAAATGACCAAGTATTCAACCAAGGGAACGGTTTTCAATAGCAACGCAATTGAGGCAAATAATCGGTAAAAAAAAGTTAATATTGTAAAACACGGCACGTGCTCGACGGTGAAGGTTCTCTTACTGCACTCACCGCACAGGAGTGATATTCCCGAAAAACGAAGTCTTCTTTTTTCTATGCAGAGTTTCTGAGAACGTTATGAGTGGGCGCATAACCTCACGTTCTACTTATATACATCCCTCTGCTCCATGTATATGCGTGAGAATGACTTTCCTCCTCCTCCAAACTCTTTTAGCAAGATGCTCGATATAAGTTTTCAATGCCCTGATTGACTTCGCAGGGGAAGTATTCGACAAATACATATCTCTGTGAGCGACATATTTCAGACAGGGACATATCTGCGTGAGGCTTATCTTTTAAACGGTTACTTCGTGTGCGACAGCCCATAACGCCCTGAATTTGTGCCTACGTTCAGCGGAAAAAAAATGTACCTTAACACGAGATGTGTAAAACATGTATCCTTTCCTCAAAGTTTCTCGGTGCACACATTTTTAGGTATCAACGCAAACTCCTCGAGATCTAGGACGTCACAGTTTGCCAAAGATTAACTTAACGACCATTAAATAGAGCTGCATGTCTTTCAGAGCTAGTTTATCAGGTTAAATCATTTGAGTGACGCCACACTTACCAAATGCAGTTGGACCAAATGAGCTTATTTACTTCTTAGGGTAGTGTAGCTTTCTGACCCCCCCCCCCTCGAAACTTGGCCGCATCCTCAAGGAAAGAGTATGATGGCTGCAGAAAAGATGACTTATTATGTGAACCTTGTTGAACCTCAAAGGACTGGGGCGTTTCGAAGCGTCTAGTAGTCGTGATTCGTATCGAATTGACGCTTGCTGACATGGTGGTCGGTAGGAGGAGGGATCGGGGTTTGAGAACGAACACGCATTAATATCCTCGCTAAGAAAGGAAGAAGAAATAGACACGCGGCGTACAGCGAATAAGCCATAATTTCTTGGAGCAGCGTGATGAATTCAAAGGCAAGGTATGCGTAGCAAGGGTTGCAGGCATTCAAGTTTTAAGATTATTAAAACATCTAGGCGTAAAGTTGAACGCACGAAGACTTAACTAGTGTCCAAAACAAGTGCACCTCCTTCCTGCTGCCATTCGGATGATGCGCCATTTGGAGGGGTCCTTTTAAAGAGTCGATGTCTTCGCCGTTTTGCACGTGCCATAATCTCAATGCGCAGCTGTACGTGAATAACACTGTCTATTTTTGCTTTCTTTATGCCAATGCGTTGAAATGCAGGCGCAACTGGTGCTGCCAGCCAGACTTGGTATTCGGTGAACGCCAAAGCATTCAGATCATGCTGTGCTCCCAGATCTGTTATTCGAGGAGATAAGTAAAATAATCTCAGACGTTTTATTTACGGTCATAGAATTGTAGAATTTAGAGCTACAGTTGTCGAACTCAAATATTTAATTAAGCAAACAAGGGAAGGGGATGAGGGGCTCGTTATAAATATGACAGAAGCCAACAGCCACAGAAACCAAGGGGCACAGGGGATTTTTTTTTTAAGTTATTTATTTTGTGGTGTTGATCAATTTAGAATATTACTGAATATGTTATCATTTAAAGATAACTGATTAGAAAAGCAGAAGAAAAAACAACCACCTGCCACCGGTGGGATCCGAACCCACGACCTCCGAATTACGCGTCCGGTGCTCTACCTCTGAGCTACGGCGACGGCTGTCAATTCTTCTGCTTTCGGGGGTATTTATGTTTACAAGTAACCTAACCTTGAGAGTGTTCATCAGCGCCACCCACGTTCACAAGCGGCGGACGTAGAACGTCCTGAGTTACCGCAGGTGTGACGTAACTCACACCTGCTTCTGCTCACACCAAACTTCTGCTTTTCTAATCAGTTATCTTTAAATGATAACATATTCAGTAATATTCTAAATTGATCAACACCACAAAATAAATAACTTAAAAAAAAATCCCCTGTGCCCCTTGGTTTCTGTGGCTGTTGGCTTCTGTCAAATATTTAATGTTTCCAAACATTGAAAATCAAGACGCGTTTTTAGCTCCATTGCAACTTGCTCTTTTTTTGTATAATAACATTTTCTTTTAGCTATTAATGCTAGCCATGACGTTGTACGGAGCTAAATGCGGAAAACATACAAATTTACTGCAAATTCAAGCGCCAACAAAGGCCCAAACTTTCCTTACTAAAGCCAACAGTGAAGCACACGCTGTAATAGGTGTAAGCCAGTGAGGTTGAACTTTCAGAGACGTTTTAATAGAGCGCAAGACTACATGAGAGGCTCAGGTATTATCTGCTATATGTCGACGAGAGCGGCCAAACAAAGCCCCGGTGAGGAAAGCCTGCAGTATTGCCTCGTCGGAACAGTATGGTTCACGTTGCTTGCATAGCACAAAGCAGTTACTTATTGCGAAGCAGCACGACGTTTGAGGTAGTTGGTTCAGTAATCACACGTAAAATAAACAAATCCAAAAAATGATGAAATGCGCATTTATCTCTCTTTTGTGATGCTGCTTTTAATCCCGAACAACCTGAATGCCGGAAAGTCACTATTCATTGGTTGCCGGGCTCGTGTTTATTGTTGTGGGTGGGCGTCAAAGAAGAGCATAGGGCCTGATAGCGGCACCGAAGAGGCGTGAAACACATCAACATATAAAAAAGTCACGTGTGAGCATGCAAAAGCTCATGCCGGAGCGTACTAGGCAGCTCCCATTGTGTGGCTGATTGGTGTAAACAACTAATGTTTCGAAATCACTGTAAGCTGTTCTATTCAGACACTGGCATCAAGAAGAAAGAAATGAAAATTATAGCACCCTGCACTCAATTCCAGCGGAACAAGAGGCTCAGAAGCCAAAACAATGAGCCCCAAGTATGCGGGGCATGAAAACAAACTTCGTCGAAAAAAACTAATGCGCTGTAAAAGCGTAGTGGAAGTAAGCTGATGTAAGTCCCTTTAAGAGCTTTGACGCAGTGTTTATATCTGGCAGAGGGGAATTCTGCGCTGTAACAGCCTTCGAGAGCCATTGAAAACGCCTTCAAAAGAACAGAACTACAGCTGCCTCCACCAAGCGTCCACCATCTGTGGCAAACACGACAGGCAGGCTCCACGCAAGATGTGTATAGAACGTGGGTGCAAAAAAAAGAAATAGACATGCGCTCTAAGGACACCCTTCAGTGATGGTGGTTGTTTGTCAACGAAAAAAAAAACAAAACAGAAAACCTCCTCTGCGTTTTGAAACATGTGTTGTTAGAAGGGGAGAATGAACGGTTTGGAGCTTAGGGAAGTTTTGGGAGACAGAAGGGTAAATACGTACTTTTCCTATCTTATTTATCTTGCTTATGTTGTTCCAAGTGCATGCACTGGATGCAGCCTAACCCGAGAGCAAGGAAGTTTTTTGCGCGAACAGTGGAGGCGCGGAAGGCAAGCAAAGTGTTTTTTTCCTTTGTTACGGATGATGCTGGATGGGCTGGGAGTTTTTTTGTAGTTCCAGGTCATCTAGTGCATGTGATAGGGGTGCGCATGTGTATCCTGTGTACATTGCGCCCTCTTCAACGAAACTGCCATTCGCGATACTGCGCAGTCTGCAGGCGTTATGCTTTCCTTGTTTCTGAGCATCTCCGTTATTTCCATGGCAAGGTGAAAAAAAAATACGACATGAACATAGTACAGAGAACTGTTTCTCTTTTTATTTTACTCAGAAATGCTTTCATGTGACGTAAGTCTGAATTCGGTCTGCCTTCCCAGACAGCCTCGCCGCATGCCTAGACGTCAGATTGATAGTATTAAGTGCGCTTGCAATTTTATTCGGACATCGCGGTTTCTTCTACAATATACTGTTTGAGCTCAGCTTTCAACCTACTTCTTTGAATGAGGCATCAACGAAAAAACCGCCAGGAGTTCTATATCCATTAAATAATCAGTCTGCTCTTTCAGAGGTAGCGAAGTAAAGAGGCCTGTGAGAATAATCTAAACCTGACAAAATCTGGTTTCTCGACTCAGATATGCACTAGCGTGTATATAAACCTAAAAAAAAAACGGAGTAGCAGCAGTCTCCTAAACCAGCCTAGACTAACACAAAGAAGCTACATGAATCACGTGCCTGAAGGTATGCTAGAGACAAAAAAAAAAAAACTGCTGCAGAACTATGTATTGCGGGACGCTTGAATATTTTACAGCAGAGTGTTATATTAAGACAGAGGTTTTCCGAAATTGAACGCATATTGATGCCACAAATAAGAATAGATAGATAGTTTTGTTTGTGTACCTATGGGGCAGAAACATGGAGGATAACGAAAAGGGTTCCACCTTACTTGAGGACCACGCAGCGAGCTATTGAAAGGAATATTATAGGAAGAGGGCAGTGGGGGTTAGGGAGCTAACTCAGATTAATGACATCCTAGACAGCAAATGGAAGAAATGGGCATGGACAGGGCAAGTAATGCGAAGGCAAGACAACCGATGGTCCTTAAGATTAACGGAATGGGTCCCCAGAGAAGGCAAGCGTAGCAGTTTGGGGGGGGGGGGGGGGAGGGGGGGGGGGGCGGATGACAAGAAGTTTGCTGGGATAGGGGACAGGACAGGGTTAATTGGAGAAATGAGAGAGAGAGGTATTTGCCTTGCAGTGGGTGTAGTCAGGCTGATAATGATGAGACAATTTTGTATTGTATTTTAACAAGGTGACGTTCCTAATTAAGTCCGTTGTGTCCAAGTTTTTAATTTCTTAAACTGCTTAGTTCGTCGAGTCGGTAATGACTTCCCAGATTCATCTCGCTTTCAGCGAGCTTGCAGACGATACACGGACATACAAAGTACTACAAACTGCCTATACAACAAGACTCGCGAGTGTCCTGTCTAGTTATGTGTAGTTCCTGGTAGTGTGTGTGTCTAGTGTCTGCAAGTTCGCTAGAAAAGATGAATTTAGATGTTATTTGTTGTCATTTACAAGTTGGGTACTGTATTTTGATTTCGTATGGAAATATTTTTTTTTTACAGCAACCGCTAGAAAATATGGGTTGACTAGTTAGGGATATTGTAACGTACTTGTTGACGACGGGGGCTTTAATAACAAGTGCGAAGACAGACAAGACCACGGCGACAGACTCCACACGGCGCGAGCCCTACTTCTTCGTCGTCAGCAGCTATGCGCCACCTGGCAATGCTAGGTGGCATTATTCCCCCCTTATGGAAAAAAAGAGCGCTGTCGACGTAACAGAAAATAAACAAAACACGAGCAAAGTTCCGCAACTGAAGCGTTCCAAGACATCAACACGTCTGCGTCACCGAGTATAGTACGGTTTAAGCCGTACAACGTGCACAATGTCAGAGCTGGGCTGTCGGCGTCGGGGTTGCGCAACACCGTCCGGAACCACTTCATAGTTTACGTCACTCACACGATGGATCACTCTGTAAGGGCCAAAATAGCGGCAGAGCAGTTTCTCGCACAAGCCTTGGCGACGGACAGGAGTCCATATCCAGACTTGGTCACCGGGTTTGTAGTCAACCTGTCGGTGGCGAAGGTTGTAACGGCGCGCATCGGTGCTCTGCTGTTGCCCGATGTGCACGCGGGCCAGCTGACGGGCTTCTTCAGCACGTTGGCCCGTCTTCAGCACGTTGGGCAAATTGTTGAGCGTCTGGGTCGAGTTGGTCATCCTCTGGGCACGGGAGCATGGCATCAAGCATGCTCTGAACTTCACGTCCGTACACAAGGCGGAACGGTGTAAAGCGCGTAGTTTCCTGCAGGGCGGTGTTATAGGCGAAGGTGACATACGGCAGGACCTCATCCCAAGTTTTGTGCTGTGCATCTACGTACATGGACAACATGTCCGAAAGGGTCCTGTTCAATCGTTCGGTCAAGCCATTGCTCTGCGGATGGTAGGCCGTGGTCTTGCGGTGCGTTGTGCAGCTCAGCCGAAAGATGTGGTCGATTAGCTGCGCTGTAAACGCCGTCCCTCTGTCTGTAATGACGTGCGATGGGGAGCCGTGTCGCAAGACGATGTTGTGCATGAAAAACTCTGCGACTTCGGAAGCTGTGCCACGACGGATCGCCTTGGTCTCGGCGTAGCGAGTCAAATAGTCGGTAGCAACTATGATCCACTTATTGCCGGCCTGCGACAAAGGGAAAGGGCCGAGGAGGTCCATGCCGATCTGGTCGAACGGAGCGCGAGGGGCTGTAACGGGCTTGAGAAAACCCGCCGGCTTAAGTGGTGGCGTTTTCCGGCGCTGGCATTCTCGGCAGCTTTTAACGTAGCGTTTGACATCAGCAGGAAGTTGAGGCCAGTAGTACATGTTCCGCACTCTGGCGAGCGTACGTGAAAAGCCCAAGTGGCCAGATGTGGGCTCATCGTGGCAGGCGAAAAGAACGTCAGCTCGGAGATCAGCTGGAATGACCAGAAGGTAAGGTCTATCGTTGCCTCTCGAGTTCTTCTTGTACAAGAGGCCTTGCCGCAAACAGAAGGAGCCAAGACGTCGAGAGAAGTGGCGAGGTATAGCCGTATCGCTACCTTCAAGGGCGTCAATGAGAGGGAGAGGTTCCGAGTCCGCCCTCTGCCGGGTCAGTAGGTCGGAGGCTGTGAGCGTGCCAAGGAAGCCGCTGTCGTCATCGGGCGCTGCGTCGCCAGTATCAACTGGTGCACGCGACAGTGTGTCGGCGTCTTCGTGTCTGCGGCCGGACTTGTACACAATAGTGATGTCAAATTCCTGGAGCCGTAAGCTCCAGCGTGCGAGGCGTCCAGATGGGTCTCGCAAATTTGCCAGCCAGCATAGGCAGTGGTGATCGGTTACGACTTTGAATGGGCGGCCGTATAGATAAGGGCGAAACTTCATGGTGGCCCACACGACCGCAAGACATTCTTTTTCAGACGTGGAGTAATTGCTCTCGGCGCGGGAGAGAGTACGGCTAGCATAGGCGATAACCCTCTCAAGGCCCTCTTGGTATTGAACAAGGACAGCGCCAAGACCGATGTTACTGGCGTCGGTGTGAACCTCGGTATCGGCATCTTCGTCGAAGTGCGCAAGAACGGGAGGTGTTTGAAGCCGCTGGCGGAGCGTAGAGAAAGCGGTCTGTTGCTCAGAGGTCCAGACAAAGGAGGTGGTATTCGTGGTGAGACGCGTCAACGGCTCGGCAATCGTGGAAAAGTCCGCAATAAAGCGCCGATAGTACGCACAGAGACCCAGGAAGCGCTGGACAGCTTTCTTGTCGGTTGGAACGGGAAATCGCGCGACGGCGGCAGTCTTTTCGAGGTCCGGCCGCACTCCCTCAGCGCTCACAACGTGGCCCAGAAATTTGAGCTCTTCGTAACCGAAATGACACTTCTGGGGCTTCAGGGTAAGGTCAGCCGAGCGGAGAGCGTCGAGGACAGCCCGCAGACGCTGGAGATGTTGATCAAACGTTTCCGAAAAACGACGATGTCGTCCAAGTAGACAAGACAGCTTTGCCACTTGAGGCCTGTGAGGACGGTGCCCATCATCCTTTGAAACGTAGCCGGGGCGGAGCACAAACCGAAAGGAAGCACTTTGAATTCATAGAGGCCATCTGGAGTCACAAAAGCGGTTTTTTCGCGGTCCCGTTCATCTACTTCAATTTGCCAATAGCCGCTCTTCAAGTCAATAGATAAGAAGTACTTAGCGCGCCGTAATCTATCCAGCGAATCGTCAATGCGCGGCAACGGGTAGACGTCCTTTTTGGTCACACTGTTCCGTTTGCGATAGTCGACACAAAACCGGAGAGTGCCGTCCTTTTTCCTAACGAGGACGACAGGCGAAGACCACGGGCTTTGGGAAGGTTGAACAACGCCATCATCAAGCATTTCCTGAACCTGGGTTTGAATAACTGCCCGTTCTTTAGCAGAAACACGGTAAGGCTGCTGTCGTATAGGGCGAGCGTCGTCATAGGTGATGATGCGGTGCTGCGTGATGGGTGTTTGACGAACCTTCGAGCAAGAAGCGAAGCACGGCTTGTATTCCTTCAGCAGCTGCTCCAAAGCCAGTCGTTGTTCCCGAGGCAGGTGGCAGTTTATGTCGACGTTTTCAAGGGAGAGCTCGTCAGTGCCGGCTGCTGCGGATGCAAAACAAACAGGAGTATCGATAACAGGTTCGGCAGAAGCAATAGCGGTTCCTTGAAAAAGGTGTCGGTATTCATTACAAAAATTAGTGACCAGGACCGCAGACCGGCCACCACGAAGCGTCAGTAGACTGCGAGCGGCACAGATGCCATGAGTAAGCAGGAGTGAACAGTTAGCCTCGGCGACTGCTTCTGCGTCATGCAAGTCGTTGCAGGTGACTTCAACCAAAACACTGCTCCGTGGCGGCAACGTGACACTGTCAGCAGAAACACGAAGGGCGGCACTGCGGTGGCAAGAGTCGGCGAGGTGGGTGGCTTGACTGGTCGAAAAGGTGATGATTCGTTGCCGGAGGTCGATAACAGCACCATACTCCCGCAGAAAGTCAATGCCGATAATGAGATCGCGGGAGCAATTGCACAGAACTACACAACTGATGACGAACGTAGATCCGTGAATCTGAACGCGAGCCGTGCAAATGCCCTTTGGGGTAACGAGATGACCACCGGCTGTACGAAGATGCACCACAGAACACGGAGTAAGCACTTTTTTCAGAAGAGTCGCCAATTTATCACTCATAATTGAATAGTCGGCCCCGATGTCCACTAATGCACTGACTCTGTGACCGTCGAGAATAACAGGTATGTCCAAAGAAACGGGGCTGTCTAGGTCGGAGGACGGTGCCATCTATTCACGGTCGGAACGTAGCGGCGGCGACGGGAGGTCTTCAGCGCAGCGACTCCCAGCGACCTCGCCCCCGAAGGTCGCTGGTCTCAGTTTTCCCGGCGAGGGCTGGGCGAGCGACCCTGTGCTGCTCGCGAGGGGCTGTGGGGGTTTGGGGAAGAGCGCCTCGGAGACGATGAGCGCGACTGATGCGGCGTGCGGGCTGAAATTCGCTGTTCCGCTAGGAAGTCTTCAATGGCAGGGGGCCGATGGCCAAACCGGGGTGTGGGCGAATCGGCTCGAAAGCCCTGCAGACCGAGGCGGCGATACGAGCAGTTACGGTAGAGATGTCCTGGTTCTCCGCAGGAAAGCAGAGTGGCCGGTTGTCAGGTGTGCGCCAGACATCGGCCTTCCGCAAGGGCGCTCGGCGATCGTCGAAATACTGCACTGGTGGAACTGAGGACCGCGGCTCAGGTGTCGTTACCGGAAATGGTGGCGGCGAAACCGCAGCCGGGCGCCTCGCAATTTCAGCATAGGTGGGGCGGTGACAGTCTCCTGGTAGGGGAGGTGTTTCGACAGCAGGAGCCCTGAACGCCTGTTGCACCTCCTCGCGAACAAGAGCAGAAATCAAACCTAGCGCTGGCTACGGAGGGCTGCAAAATTTCAGGACATCTTCACGCACGATGGTGCGAATCAGTTCACGCAGATCGTCAGGGTGGCTCCCGGAGGTAGCAAACGATGCGGTGACAGCAGCAGCATGCACGGGCCGGTCGTAGGTCTCAGAACGTTGTTGCAGCACCTTTTCCATCGTTGTGGCCTCTGTAAGGAATGCAGCAACGGTCGATGGAGGGCTGCGCACGAGGCCTGCGAAAAGCTGCTCTTTGACGCCACGCATCAAATGCCGGAGTTTCTTTTCTTCCGGCATGGCCGGGTCAGCTCTTCTGAAGAGGCGCGTCATGTCCTCGACGTACATCTGGACACTTTCGTTCGGCAGCTGGATGCGAGATTGTAGTGCACGCTCTGCTCGTTCACGACGATCCACGCTTGTGTAGGCCTCCAGCACCCGACGACGGAACTCATGCCACGTGATTAAAACGTCCTCTCGGTTTTCAAACCAGGTGCGAGCGCCATCCTCGAGGCTGAAGTAAACGTTCCGGAGTTTGGCTGCGTCGTCCCATTGGTTAAACGCAGCTACGCGCTCAAAATGAAGGAGCCAGTCCTCCACATCCTCAAAAAGTTCCCCACGGAACGTGTTGGGAATCCGCGGAGTCTGCAAGGTGTAGTGGGATGGCGCGGCAGCGGCAGTTTGCAGAGGAGGAAGAGTGGCTGTCTCAATGGCGCCGCTCTCAACTAGTCCTACCTCCGAAGGCAGTCCCTGGATCCTCCGACTGAAGCAATGTACCGGGGTGTCTAGTGGTACAGGGCTGGCGCGACGGCTTCCTGGAGGGGTCTCTTGCATGGGCTCACGGGTACCCAGCACCTCCACTAGACTGTAACGTACTTGTTGACGACGGGGGCTTTAATAACAAGTGCGAAGACAGACTAGACCACGGCGACAGGCTCCACACGGCGCGAGCCCTACTTCTTCGTCGTCAGCAGCTATGCGCCACCTGGCAATGCTAGGTGGCAATATCATACGCAGAAATGTGTCCGAATGAAGTCAAAAGGTCTTGACGCTGAAGTGTTAAGAATTGCCAAGATGTGTATGTTTAAAAGCGCTATTCTCTTGTACGGCTTTCTTTGGACGCTTATTCGCCGCTGTTTACTTTATAGCATACTGTCACTTCTTAGCCTTCAAGCTTCTTGAAGCCCCCTAGTGTCATGTAGTGTATTCATCTCTTGTAGTGCAATCATTTTTCTAGTGGAATCGTCTCTTACAACTCTGGTAGAAGAAGCGGCAAAAAGTTCCTAGAAAGCTCGTTGTATGAGAGACAACTAGTTATATCGAATGTTGTTCCAGCCACTTTTTCTTCAATGCCAATTAAATGTGAATTCAACTTTTATTTTTTTTTTCGTTTTTGCCGTGGTGGCTCAGTGGTTATGTTACTCGGCTGCAGATTCGAAAGACACGGGTTCGTTCCCGGCCGCGGAGATCGAATTTTGATGAAGGCGAAATTCTAGAGGCTCGTCTACTCTGCGATGTCAGTGCACGTTAAAAAAAACACCTAGCTGGACGAAATTTCCGCAGCCGTTCACTACGGCGTCCGTCATAGCCTGAGTCGCTTTGGGACGTTAAACCCTGTAAGCCAAACCAAACTTTTTTGGCTTAACTTCCAGCGTCGGGTTTCTTAACTGCGCATACCAGATTAATGGTCTATCGTCACTTCTAGCAAAGTATGTAGGCTCAGAGATAAGCTCTCAAAGTATAGTTAAGCGGTACGTGAGGACTGATAGCTTAGACATGTAGCTGGCCTGTTCCATTGTAAACAAATAATGGGTAATTGTATAACCAAAATGCTTCTACTCAGTTGCTACATAGTACTGATGCCTAGCTTTCCTAGCCATTACAGGCAGGCGCCATCTGCCGACCAGCAATATCAAACACTTTGTATCCAAATGGAGATGTTTTCTTTTCTAATTGTGACAAAAGTGCAATATGCGGTAAGACTTTGCGAGAACATGGGAAATATGTGGCCTACTCTTCTTATGCTAAAAAAAGTATGATTTGTAGAATCTTTCCAGTGTTCGTGCCGGCTAGTTACGGTGGCCGTAGAAAATCAATGGAGTTTACAAAACATTAAAAATTCCCTCTTTATGTCCGGGCGGATGGATGTAACTTACGAGCATTCCCTTTGAAACGGGATGGTGGCAGGTGCAATCATGCCCGGCATATCTATTTATTTATACTTCTTGAAATATTCTTTCAAACTTAACGGTATTGTCTAAATTTTTTAAATATTAATTCTATTCACTTTTACGTTTGACCCATTATTAATCCTGAACTTGTATCCATGCCTCTCCGGCTTGCTTTCGAACGAACGATCTTCCAATGGCTTTTTGCTAATTTCTGCCGCAGAATATTTCACATGATTTTTGATTGACTAAACGTTAATCCCTCTTTCGGAATGACTGAATGAAATCTGGGTACTGCCACATTCTAGTAAAACAGGTTCAATTCTTGTACAGAGTTACTACGCACTTCCGATGTTTAGCGCACATTTTGTTTGCTGGGCGCGCCTAAGGCTATCGGGGGCAGCAGGACAAACAGAAAAAAACTTTGGCCAGATCTGCTGGCTATGAAATCATGAAAAACAAGTGATACATAGTGTAAGAAAAAGCCTTCAGTTTTTGTTCCGATAAACCGCCATGACTTCCCATTGGGTCTGACTAATAAAAAGGAAGACAAGAATTAAAAACGTAATTAATTTGGCCGCGCTTTCATGATACCACTTAATTCTGGCGCCTCTTTGTACAGCCTCTCACTCTTAGTTACGAGTATATTCGTTTTTTTTTTTTGGGCCGTTTCGGTGTTTTGAGGGCAAACACGTGCAAACAATGGGGCTCCGGCTTCTTCCGGCAACTTCATTAAAAGCGCTCCAATCTGTTCTCGCTCTTCAATTCATTTGCTAAACGTGGGCCTTTGAGGATGAAAGCCGTCAGCTAACGAGAGCAAGAAGAGGATTTTTTTCTTTGCATTTCATTGAGG